>NC_061107.1:122733396-122776042 GCF_015104395.2 Macrobrachium nipponense
ATCTTTCACTCGACAAAAACACCACTGATGAGAAAATTCCCGAGGCTGACATCAAGAATACTTACTAATGAGATTCCAATGACAGTGGCTGAAAGACCACATATTGCTTAAATTCCCAGGAGTAAAGTCAGTTCTACAGGAAAACTGGAGAAATGCTACTGTCTTAATTCGTTCTTTTTACCCAGAATGCATGTTAAGTCGAAATGGTCAAACGAGCCATAAACGGCGATGATATCAACAACATAAAGGTATGCTCCGCAATTGTGCTGGCTATTTCTTAAAGTAAGTAAGCTTCCTATAGTTCTATTGTAATTAATAGTATAAAGGAGGATGCACTAGTAAAGCTACATACATATACCGGCTCCATGAATTATTCCATGACCTAAACGCAAACTAGTCTAAAGTTCGAATAAATGTGAGAAATAAGGATGTCTTCGTACAAAGGAAGAATCATGGTATTCGATTTAGTATCAAGGAAGAAAAGTGACATATTCCTAAAAACCTGAGAAAAAGAAAAAGGCTGCCGTTCAACTAGGTCAAGCCTAATGCTGAAAAAGGCTAAAAGTATACTACAAACAACAGAACACAGCGATGATTTTATTAGCTTCTTTAAATTCCTGAATGAATAAAAATATCAGCTTTATGACGGAAAGTAAACACCTGTATCACTGAACCCGTACACAGAACATTAACTAATTTTGAAATCCAAAATAATGTTCAAATAACTTAAAAAAAAAAAAAAACAGATACATGCCTACATAAAACGACACACACATACATACACACGTCTGTACATGCATAGCAAAATGACGCTTTTACAATAGGTGACTACTCGTGAAAAAATATACAATAGTCAAATCCACAATAGTAGCTGCTTCAGGTGTTATGTGGGCCATCAACACCACTTCAGAATTCCCTATTCACACTGCATCATTCACCTTCATCTTGTTTACATTCTCCAACTTCCTGTGTTATCACGGCCTTCTTTGCAATATCTTTTTTTTTTACTCCATCTACTCAGACCTTTTAGTCTGGCTGCTCTTTCTCCGAACTCTTAGCTGCTGTTGACTCTTTTCACAGATCGACACTGATCTTTCATTAGTATAATTACCATTCGTTTTACTCAAACAATTTTTGCTACTGTACTGAGGATAAATAAGTACAGAGAGAACGCTTAATGACTCAATGGGCTTTCGATTAAAAGTCCTGTTGTTTACATTGAGTATGGAAAAACCGCAGTTTAGCGTTCTGAGAAATAAAGGTTTGAAGAGTTTTTGAATGCTGAGAATAGGTGGAAAGCAAGCCCGGGTGATTCATGATCTAAATGGATGTAGATGAATTTGAGAATTCTACTGGATGCTACTGTTTGATGACTTAAGAAGCCAAATATGTAAAATAGAAAAGATTTATTTGTTGATTAGCTCTGTTGTGGTTAGTGCCGTCGGCCAACGCCATCTTGAATGGCGTTGCGTCGGCGCACCTCATGCGGTGCATTGCCGACATTATTTAAGGGTCTTTGCAGCATCTCCTCAGCCCCTAGCTGGAACCCCTTTCAATCCTTTCAATTTACCTTCATCCGTATCTTCTTTCTTTCCACCCTCAACGTATGCTAAATTGGTGATAAGATTAAATATTAGCTATTACGGGTTCAAGAAAATAACATTACTGAATCACTCACTGTCTTTGGATGACAGTGAATATCTGGCTCAGGAGTCAGTCCCAGGCGAACGAATGAAAGAAACATAAATTCAATTGGAGGAGAAAGTTAATGTAGGTATAATTCAAATAAGAGCCATAATCAATACTGATAATGATAAATATACCTCGAAGGCGCGTTGTAGCGTTTTGAATGAGAGGTGAGAAAAATCATTGAAGTAGCGGAAGTGTTGTTGCAAAAAAGGGAAAGATTGAATAAATCAAATGCTTTATAACGCAGTTCTGTTAGTGGTTATAAATCAAAAGTCAATGGTTGGGAAAAATGGGAAGACTACATAATCAGATATACGCTCATGTTGGAATGGTTGCTAGGTCATTGTCATACTATTATACTGCTAACTAGAAGGGAATTTGAATGTGAATCAAAGGTAAAATAATTAACTAAATTGGAGGTGTATGGAGAAAGTTAACTATACTATATATATATATATATATATATATATATATATATATATATAAATATATATATATATATATATATATATATATATATATATATTATATGTCTATATTATATATATATATATATATATATATATATATATATATATATATATATATATATATATATATATATATATACGGACAGCCTCCAGCTTAAAAATGCATACGCATCAACTCCTTTATTCAAGGAGGTCGCCTCTACAGCTCACTCTGTCTCCAAGCAAGGGCGAGCTGACACATTAATTCATACCTGTAAGATATATATATATATATACATATACATACATATATATACATATATATATATATGTATATATATATATATATATATATATATATATATATATATATATATATATATATATATATATATATACATATATATATATATATAATATATATATATGATTTATATATGTGTGTGTCTTTGAGTGCATGAAAATAATTACATAATGTCGCGTTCTTTGTGTAGAAATACAAATTTCACAAACATGAAGAATAGATAATACAATATACAACTGTCTGTAAGTTATGAAGCTTCCGGTATTTGTTTCCGTTTCCCAACCAAAACAAAATGATTATTTCTGGGTACCGCGTCTCTTGTAGAGGATGTGAAGCCCTTAAAGCTGAGATGGCAGATTTTCATATAGAATTATTTCTCGAATTTTGTATATCATACTTGTTCAGGATTCCAGTTACCTAAATCTGGAAAAAAAAGTGCTTACGTATTTATTTGAATATTAACGTAAAGTTTTTTTTTTTTTTTTAGGTATAATATCTCATAATAAATCACATAATTAATTTTTGCTTCCTAGTGTTAGTATGAGACATTAACACACAGACATGCATACACACACACACACACACACACACACACACACATATATATATATATATATATATATATATAAATATATATATATACATATATATATATGTGTGTGTGCGTGTGTGTGTTCATGTGAGTGTATGCTTATTATAAAATCAACCAGAATAACAATTACATGGTTGATAAAAATCCTATAAATGAGAGGCAGTCAAAATGCATGCATGTCTTTCAGCACTACTGATGGAGCAGTGCAGGGAAATTGCCATAAAAAATAAAAATTATGCAATCGTATGAAGAAGGGAGGCAAATGGGGTGGTGATGAATATTAATCTTTTGGTGAGAAACTGCTGTCGTGTTTTCACTCGAGGTTTTCATTTGCTGAGGAATTAGGTTTGAAGAGAGAGAGAGAGAGAGAGAGAGAGAGAGAGAGGAAATTATTAGCAATTAAAATCCTGGTAGTGAAACAAAGAAGCCAATAAACATGGACGCTGACTACCCAAGTATGAAATTGGAAGAAGAATTTGATGAATCCCTCAGAGACTGTCATGATTTCGAAATCCATGTACTGTTGAAACGAGGAACTCTAAGCAATTGCTTGATTTTTTAAAACATTTTATTTTTGGTCCATAAAGTTAATACCAAATATAGCATTATATTTGAAAATGTCGAGATGTGTAATTTACCTGATGCCTCAAATATTAACTCTGTCCAGGAAGAGAATTGTTATAGACTAAGTGATTAATATCAAAATATTATATTTCCAAGAACAGATTTGTCAAGAGGCAAAGTATTTCCAATAAAAGACCTTTTGTCAAGTATGTTTGCCACATGGGGATTTCGCCTTTCGCTAAGACAAAGAGAATGTGATCGATTCTGCTTAATTAATTCGGAGCTTTTAGAATTCGATTAGAGACAATGAAGGGCCCAGTCTCACTGGAGTCTACGACCTCTAAAGACCAGTTGGAGACCTCTGGTCGCCGGCAATCGGTCAAAGGTCGCACGACGTGTCTCTGGTATAAGCCGGTGGTCTTCGGAAGTTGCTGGTATATACTTTACAGGTCGTGCGACCAATTTCAGTCGTAGAGAGGTTTTCGACCTTGCACAAAAACCTCCCTGCGATCAAACTGGTCGCTAATGGTCTTCAAAGGGTCTTAGGTAATCGTGTGGTCGTCGTACGAAGGTCTCAATCATCTTTAACCGGTCGCTGCAGTTCAAGATTACCTGTGACCAGGAACAGACCACGTGACCAAGTCAGGTACATTTTGGAGCCGTCTTTATGGACCCAATCCTTTGACGCCATTTATTTTTCTCATTATTTTTGCACTCAGTTATTTCGTGGCTCATGCTTTTGGCCTACCACAGTTTGGCGCCAAAATTAAATGGATTAAATTAAACTAGGATACCATGCGAACCTTTATTCTGGCTTAAAACATTTATGCAAAAATTAAACAAAATCATAGCTAAAATCAGTATTTTAATGTATTTCGTATCTGTGGGCAAAACCACGCGAATTCTCTGATGGTTCCCTTTCATCAAAATGGCGCATGATTTTCAATATGCGCTCATCAGTTCTCACATAGTCAAGAAATTTTTGTTTAAGAGCATGGCCAGCAACCATTGTTCATGATATGTATCTTGGCTCTTTTGAATCTTTCTCAGTCCATGAATAAATTTGTATACAATGGGGAGGTGAACTTCTAATTTCGCAAATATTGCTCTTTGCGCTGCTTCTGCGTGATTGTTAGTTCGTCCTCTCCACCGATTGTTCGATTGTAATGGTTTCACATCTCTGAAGGAAAAAGGGAGCCGCCTACCGTTGCCTCCTCACTGGTTGTTCTATGTAATTATATTCGAAACAGTTAAGCGGTAGTTTGTTTTTCTATTTCCGCACATAGTTTCGTCTCAATTACGTTTAAATCTTTAAAGGAGATCAGTAAAGTTAAGTTTAACTAGTATGTTGCACTACATAAATAGGTGCTTAAAACTAACGAGGCAATGCCTGTAGTTTTAATATTTACTTTAAAATGTTTTTAAAGTTAATAAGAAACAAAGAAAGGTAGTTTCGGTGATAAACATTAACTATAGTCGATTTTTTTAAACTGGCAAAGTTGCACTTAACTTGCACTTAGCTGCTTGTCGCTGATTGGATGAATGTCGTGTTGTCCGAATCTCTCTGTTTTGTTTTCACACTGTTTCAGAATTGTGAATTTATACGGCCATAGATTGAGATAAGAGCCAAATTATGTAATGTAAAATTGCTGATGTTGTATAGCATCTAAGAACAAAATACTATCGTAGAAAGTGTAAGCTTGTCAGAAATTTGGGTGGTAGAGTTGTGGGAGGAACAGCCTCGGGGTTGACAGAAGTTGACGTACTCTCAGCGGGAGGTTCAAATGGAGGTTGTGGTGTTCTTGTCTTCATAAAATAATAAAGATGTTTATATATCATAATGTTCATTTTTTGCATTTCAAAAGTACTGCTCACGGAATGTCATTAATGTTTTAGGATATGTATAAAGTTGCTGGTGCTGTCGCCTTAATGATTTCTTTCATTGTCTTGCTAGGGCCCTGTGAAGTGAAATATTGAAAAACATTCATTATTATATTTACGGCACTGACTGGTAAGCCTACTGCCAGCAGCATGTATATGCTTGGGTGTTGAAGTGCCTTCATCTATGCTTTGTTCCATATCGTCTCTTATGGCCATGGGCGAAAAAGGTGAAATCGATGAATGTGAGCCAACTGCTCGATAGCCGATTCTAAGCCGATTGATGGTGGTGGAGTGTGCAGACGACAACTCGCCGGCTGTTCATTTTTCAACTCCTCCACCCCAGTTGTTTCGGCAAGCTTACATTTTATACGATAGTATTTTGTTCTTAGGCGTTTATACACCTTCAGCAAATGTACAGTAAATACGTTTGCTTTTTTCCAAACCACCAATGGCACGATTGCACTAAAATCTAGCCAGAAATTTAAACATTAAAGGTCATGTGTTTGAAACATATTTCAAGTCTACAGCGTTCGAAGAGTGCTGTTTCATAACTGTTAACTATTATATAATAATTTAGTATGTAATTTCTTAATACTTAAGTTTATTACAACAGGTATTTACATAACATTACATAATTTGGCTCTTATCTCAATCTATGGCCGTATAATCACAATTATGAAAGTGTGAAAACAAAACAGAGAGATTCGGACAACACGACATTCATCCAATCAGCGACAAGCAGCTAAGTGCAAGTTAAGTGCAAGTTTGCCAGGTTTCAAAAAATCGACTATAGGTACTACTGGCTTTAAAGTTTTAAGAAAAATAGTTTGGGTGATAATCATTAACTAGGTGCTATTGACGGCGCCAAATCGTTGAATGTCGAAAGCATGAGCACCAAAAGAATTGAGAGCAAAAACGATGGAACTATAAAATCGGCACCAAAATGGCCTAGCCAAATGGTAACATTCCGACTTGACCACAGGGCTATATAATCTTGTTTACCAAAGGCCATTCTTCAAAAGCCATTTTGAAAGCTGGTCAAGATGCTTCTTAATGAGTCGATGAAAGGCAAATGAAAGGCGGCGCAGAAACAAGGTAATGAAGATTCCGACCCTGAGACAGACAACGAAGGTCAGTGGCAAATTGAAATGCAGAAAAAAAAAAAAGATCCATCCCAGGACCAAGACAATGAAGATGACCTTGACCTGCCCCCTAATTAATCTCCTTTGGGTGTCTGCCATAACCACTCTTGGATGCAGACACTTCAGCTGCTTCCATCGAAAAGAAACTATTTCCAAAAATTTGGATCCATTAATTTGTAAAATGTTTATGAAGGACATTAAAATAAATGAACTAACTATTAGTTAATTAGTCTCTCCTGTTTTTATTTATGATTATTTTTTCGCGTGCTCGCTACATTTATATCTTATGCTCGTTTCTTACTCATTGTCTGAACACTTTTGTAAATTCATGTTGTTACTAATACAAGGTGTTTTGTTTTTCGAATTAATTGCATTTGATCAGTGTGCTGGACCCTTCTTAAATCCTTCTTAAATCCTTTGTACTGTCCGCCTGTATATTCCTCTTAGTTCCTGAAACGAAATGCATTATTTTCGTTAAGACTACTTTTATTTACCTTAATTTATACATAGCATCACGTTTTATATATTTCGTGATCAAGTTATTATATATATATATATATATATATATATATATATATATATATATATATATATAAATATATATATATACACACACACACATGAACCGCACGACTTACTTCAGGACAGACCCATTGATCAAAGGATGCCCGGGCACATCCTGACTCGGAATGTTATTGGACATGGACAGGGAAATAAATCTTTGAGATTAGGAACAATTAATCTAAGTACTTTGAGAGGTAAGGAGGAGGAGGTAATCATAATGATGGAGGAAAGAAAAATAGACATTTTGGGGTTGTGTGAAACCCGTTTACCAGGAGAAGGAACAAAATTATTGCATAACAATTACCAATTATTTTACAAAGGTGGAAGAACCGCACGACACGGAGTAGGTTTTATTGTGAGTGAAGAGCTAGCTGGAAAAATTAGTCATCTAGAATTCAAATGTGATAGGATTATTAGCATTTCCTTAAAGTTAGGAACATTTGAAGCCAGCATAATTCAGGTGTATGCACCACAGCAGGGCCGCCCTCAAGAAGAAAAGGAAGATTTCTACAGACATCTACAAGAAGTAAAAGATTCTGTCCCATATGTAGAGAATACATTAATAATTGGGAGATATGAATGACATATTGGGCAAGACAGGACAGGCATAGAGAGCAATTTATTTTAGCATTTAGCATTGGAGACAGAAATAGAGAAGGAGAAAACATAATTGATTTTTGCATACTAAACCAGATGTCCATTATGAACTCTTTCTATAATCATAGACGACCAGCCACAAGTGACGTGGTACCGGTGGAACTCGGCTTTAGGAGCATATACTGAAAAATCAATGATTGATATGGCAATAACAAATAACAAAAATATGGTCAGAGATGTAAAAAGCATCCCCTCTGTGTCATTCGATTCAGATCACAGGCTTCTCTTAATTAAATGAAAGATGACAAAACCCAAACCAATTAAAAGCCAAGTGAGAGAAAGATTTATTTTAGAGAATATGAGAGAAGAGGAGTGCTTAGTTAGATATCAAAACGAAATAAGTAGAGCTAAACAAATGCAACAGGAGAGCAATGACCCAAATGAAAAATGGAGACAATTTAGAATGGCTGTAGTGGGTGCTGCTAATAATACAGTGCAAAAGAAAAGAGTTCGAGGAAGGAGGAAAAAACAAACTGCTTGGTGGACCCCCACACTAAAGGCCGCTGTTGCAAACAAAATGAAACTCTTCAGAAAATGGATGAAAACTTTGAATTTGGAAGATCACAATAACTATAAAGAAGCGTCGAGAGAAACGGAAAGAATAAAAGCTCAAACAAAAAGAGAAACATGGGAAAAGAATAGGAGAAGATCTGGGAAATGATCTCCAAGGTACCAGAAAACTCATATATAGCACTGTCCAAAAACTATAGAAAGGGAAGCCAACCACCCACTTATGTAATCAAAGACCCTATGGATGGGACAATTTAACCGAACCCCGAGAAATTGAATTAGGATGGAAACATCACTTTGAAACACTACTGAACAACGGAAACAATGACCTTGAAGAGCATGTAGAATTTGATGTGGTTGGGGATGCAGAACCTGACCGACTAACAACACTGGAGTTAAAAAATGCCCTCAAGAGGATGAGAATGGAGAAATGGAAGGCCCCTGGAGTGGATACAATACCTTCAGAGCTCCTTAAAAACATGGGGGAGGATGGAGTCATCTGGCTACTAGAGCTAATCGACATACTCTTTAATGGGCAAATGCCACCTGAAGGCTGGAGAAGAGATCTAATATGCCCCAATCTATAAGAAAGGTGACAAGACAAATTGCAGCAATTATAGAGGAATATCCCTAATGTCACATGCTTTTAAAGTATGTGAAAGAATACTTGAAACTAGATTGAGAGGATGTGTTGAACCAAAGCTGGGTGAATGGCAAAACGGTTTTCGACCAGGAAGAGGGACAACTGATATGATTTTCTCCCTCAAGATGATATTTGAGAAGAGCTGGGAATGGGACAGGGATAGATATATTGCTTTTATAGATCTAGAAAAGGCTTTTGATAGAGTACCAAGAATGAAAATATGGGATGCCCTAAAAGACCCTTACTATGGAATCCCTGAGAAACTTATAAGAGCAATTTATAACACCTATCAAAACATCAGATCCAGAGCAAAAACAAATCAAGAGAGATGAAAGATGGTTTGAAATAAAATCAGGAGTAAGACATGGGCAGCGTCCTTTCGCCACTTCTTTTTATATTGTTCTTAGATAAATGTATGAGGGAACTAGGTGAGGATGAAGCTGCAGATATGACCATCCAACCCTTATGTATGCAGATGACCATGCAATGATAGCCCTCAGCGCAGAATCTCTCCAAGAAAACGTCAACAACTGGAACGCGATCTTAACAGCTAATGGAATGCGGATCAACAAGAATAAGACAGAGATCATGCACCTATCACGAACACCAAGTAACGTAGATGTAGAATTAGAGGGTCAGACATTGAAACAGTGTAGAAATTTCAAATACTTAGGAGTAGAGTTTAGTGACCAAAACGATTCAAAACTGGAAATAACTACCCGAATACAGAAATTCAGTAACAATCTGTATCTGCTCTACCCACTAAAAAGACAGAAATATACCTCGCAAAGTGAAAACCATAATATACCTCTCTATTTTAAGACCAATATTGACTTATGGCCAGGAATCATGGACATTAACATCAAGAACTAGAAGCCAACTTCAAGCAGATGAAATGAAAGCCCCCTAAGACTCATAAAAGGTTGTGTAACAAGACTAGATAGGCTACGAAATGAAGACATTAGAAGAGAACTGGGAGTGGAGGGGATACTAGATTTTGTGGAGAGAGGACAGCTTAGATGGTTTGGACACACCAAAAGAATGGAGGAGGAGCGATATCCTATAAGGTTTTTGGAATGGACACCGGAAGGAAGGAGACCGGTAGGAAGACCAAAAATGAGATGGCTACAAAACATAGGGTGAGAGGAGTAGAGAGGAGAGGCTCTAGTTTGCGGGAAGTTGATGAGATGAGGCTTTATGATGATCGCCAAGAATGGAGACTGTTCCTGAAGCAGGACGACTGACAGGCCTGGAGGCCTACCTGGCGTCTGGTGAGAAAGGTGAGAAATATATATATATATATATATATATATATATATATATATTATATATATATATATATATATATAATATGAGAGAGCGCGAGGGACGAGAGAGAGAGAGACTGGAAGTGCAGAGATCGGAGAGCGATGGAGAGAGAAGGAGGAGAGAGAGGAGAGAGAGAGAGTCTCTGAAGGTTAGTAGATTATTGGAAAAAGGAAGAGAGTAACTGAACTTAAATGGCTGAGAAAACATTCTCCATTTTAACAGGAGACCACCACCTTTACCTGCTTCGTTTTCGTTTTGCCATCGAGGCTTACATTGACAAAGGCAATAAATAGCATACAATCATTTTCTTTTGTAGATCAAAGTAAGATTCTTAAGCGATAATCAGTCAACCCACATTCAATGTATCATAACTTGCAAGATATAATGTCTAGGAGTTAACTTTGATTTGTTCTAAAAAATGTTAAAAGTAATCGTATTTACTTTAATAGAGTGGTTCCCAACGTGGAGCGTGAGCCCCACCAGGGGGGTAATTTGATTTTTAAGATGGGAAATTGGAGAATGTTTAAACCAAGTTAATGACCTCCTAAAAGGCTTCCTCCGCGTGAATCTAAGCATTATATATCGCCACAGGGACGTCAGGATCTTAGAGGCAAAAAAGAAAAGAAAAAAAACAAGTTTGGAGTCGCTGCTTTAATCGTTCCTTAATTGAAAAAGAAGCGATCATAAATCTTTATTATTGAAAGAATTATGAGAGTACTTATTCGCATCAAGAAAAAGAGCATGAGAACAAAACAACGGAGAATATAAACCTGTTCTGAGAAGTCGTCCTTCGAGAATTAACTCCAGAAGAGGGATTTAATTGTGTAGGAAATTATGGAAAATCCTTACTATCAAGACTAATCTCTAACTAAGGCTGGTAGAAATAAGTTTAACTTCCTAAAGAAGCAAGATTCCTTTTCAGGTTTGATACGTCGCTCGTTTGTGCTGAAAAAAATATTATTCCTGAAAAGGAGAGATTAAAACCATTGGAGACTCTATCATCACATTATGACAACGATCAATATTTATTTTCCACTTCTACTGAATTTTCAGGAATATATATAACGGCATTCAGTGCTGATGAAATGAATTAATGATGAATTCATAAGAGATGACGGTTCAAAGTATTCTATACGATAGATTAACCGGGAAAGAAACTATACTCTGTTTTTTTTCCATCTGTCCATCCGCCTGTGGTGTTTTTGTATGGTAACACTGCGTTCCGGGCTTTAGATAGTTACATTCAGCTTACATTCAACGATTATAATAATATCCTATTTCGAATATTAACGGTGTAATTCGCATACAGTAAATTATTAAAACACTTTTCAGTTGTAAATGTACACCCATATATCCTTTTATTTACCTAAAACTTACACATAGCGTAACTATCTAAAGTCCGGGACGCAGTGTTACCATACAAAAACACCACAGGCTGATGGACAAATGAAAAAAAAACAGAGTATAGATACTTAACCAGATTCAGTACCAATGAGCATCCTCACGCATGCTAGCACGGGAGACGGCAACCATCTCAAATGTATAATCAAAATATTCCCTATACTGTGTATCAGACAACTCATTCTCAGTCTTTTTTCTAAAAAGAGCTTAGGCAAACGGGCTGACTGTTGTTTGTGTGTGTGTGTGTGTGTGTGTGTGTGTGTGTGAGGAGAGGGAGAGTGAAAGTTATTCTAATGAAGAATCATAGGTTTTTGCTAAACAAATGTCTTTCTCTCTGTGTAACAAGATGTACTCCACACTAAGAAAAGTGATAGAAAAATGGTAAAATTAGAACCGGCCTAGAAATATTAGGACAAAGAATGTAAAGTCCAAGCGCACTGCATTACTCAAATATGGGGAGTCAATATGCAGTGTAAAATCTCGTTAAGAAACTTCGGATTCTACTTATAAGCGGATGCTCTAAAGGATGTATTTTCATAAGTTTTGATAACCCTTTCTAAACGTTTGAAGAACACATAAGTCGGTTTAAAACCTTTACAATAATGGATCTTATAGTAGCGAACATTATACATAATTAGGCAGATGAATACCTAAACATATTAATGTCCTTGGAGGCACTGAAGTTGACTGAAATATGCACACCTGTTCGTGTAGATATTAAGGTCAGTGTTACCAATTAGGGAATAAAAACTGGAAATTTCTTATGAGCAATCATGAACAGCACGTGGGTGTGAAGAGAACAAATATGCGTCATTGAAATATAAAAAGAAAAATACAAAAAAAAAATAGAAAAGGGGATAACCAGGTAGAAATAATAGTTCAGAAGACAGACCTCTAAATAGACAATCAAAACAGAAAAGTAAATTTGGCAAATTTTAAAGATAACTTGCATTCTTTCTAGTTATGCAGACCTTAAACCTCGGTATAAGAAGCGGATGAATGGGTGGGGCTACCATAGATATAGAGGGGAGAGAGTGGACAGTCACGTGACTGTTCCATGCAAGTAAGGCGCCATTGCTAGGTGTTGATTCATCGATAATACAGAGGCAGCGACTGCACAGACCATAGTAGATTCACTTCAGCCGCAAATCTGATGTCTAGGCCAGTCCCTTACGACGCTCCTCATTGGCTCTTGATAAGCCATTCACAGGGCTGGAAACTCTCAGTCTCTCGAGAGACTGAGTTTCCAGCCCTGTGATTGGCTTATCAACAGCCTATCAAGAGCATCGACAAATCGACTACTATAGTAGATTCACATTAGCCGTGCATCTGATGTCTAGGCCGGTCCCTTACAACGCTCCTAATTGGCTGCTGATAAGCCAATCACAGGGCTGGAAACTCTCAGTCTCTCGAGAGAATTCAAATGGGTAGGATCTATGTTTCAACTCTCCTGAAGGATACGTCTTTCAGGAGAGGTGGAACATACATCCTGCCTATGTGAACTCTCTCGAGAGACTGAGATTTGACAGCCCTGTGACTGGCTTATCAACAGCCTATCAGGAGCATCATAAGGGACCGGCCTAGACATCAGATGCACGGCTGATGTGAATCTACTATAGCAGCACACATTACTGGGCCATCAGCTGTGAGCTAATAAAATTATGAATGTTGTAGTCTGCTTTTTATTAAAGCCAATTTAACATTAAATTCAAATAGCCTAATAAATTAGCATGTGGGGTTACTGTCAGTCCATATAACCATAGCTAAGCCTAAAACAATTTTTCTTTACTACCAGTACTACAATGTACATAGTATCATTAGGCCTAACCCTAGTCTTGGTGCAGTTTCAAGTGTTAATGAAGTGTTATACTGTTATTTACCATATTATTAATAAGTTTTCAAACTCCTTGTATGCAGAGGACTCAGGTAAATTTGATCTGCCAGAACACTTAAAGGTAATAGGCTACTCTTCAATTTTACCATTATCATTTTCGTTTACTTGAGTAGTAAGCCTGCAAACTACTTGTTGTTGTTGCTGGGAGGTAAGAAAGGTCTATGGAACTCTAAAAAGGTCTGAAAAAGGTGTTTTGTGTTGAGTTCAAGATCCAGAAACTTTAGGATTGGATATTTAAGATGTATTTATTTGAATAATTTGCATGTTAAACAGTACAGAAAAATTATTTTAGAAAATATAGCGTATTTATTTTAATTTTCATTGGTTCAACAAGGCTCTATTTGACTGTAGATTTTAGCATGCTTTAGTGAACGTTAAAAGTTAGGAATATAATGTTTACATCTTATGCGCAAAGGGAAATTCTTTCACATGCCCCGAGTAAGCTGGAGGTCGGATCATGCCTTGTTACCCTGAAGGATACATCAGTCAAACTACACTATAGTTTTAAAAGTAAGCATTACCAACTAGCTAGTTTATAAGTAAACTTTACCAACTAGATAGTCTACAAGTGTTGATCATCCAAAAATGAGGGTAGCCTATCATAGCCTAACCTTAAGTTAGCAAAGGTAGTCTAACTTGGCGTAACCTTCAGGGATGCTGATTTTTTCTATCTGTCCCTCTCCATAGACTATGAAATACAACTCATGTCTTGGCTAATTATGAAAGTCTACGTTATTCTTATAGGCTAGCCTAACTTAGACAGCACAATGTAAATAAGTATGTTGAATTATAGGTTAGTATGACTGTGACATATTACATAGCTTTATATATTATGTACCTCCTAGTAATAATTGCAATTGAATGTGTACAAATGGCTTCTATGTCATAGTTCAAATGCTTTGATCTGGTTCTGTAAAGTATGTACAGTGTACTCTCCCCTGGATCACAACTGTATGAATAAGAATTAATGTAGATTGTATTTACATTTGTAATGTAATCAAATAAATAGTTTCTTTTATAAAATCTGTAAATAGTCTCATAGGTTCAAATATGCCTTAAAAATGTCTTCGAGTCAGTGTAGGAAACCTGTTGTTAACATTGTGACATGTGAGATTTAAGACTGAATTTTGTTAATTTTGTGTTGATGATTTCTTGTCAAGAACAAAGAGCTAGAAACTGCAGAAGTGATAAAGAGCCAAACAATGGATCATGCATAAGATTTTCTGCCAAAGAACATTTTCAAACCTTTGGGTATGCATGAAATTAAGTTTCTGCAACAGACTATGAAGTCCAGAATATGTTAAAAGGCAACAATATGACTACCAAAGCAGATTTAATTTAATAAGAAGAAACCAGAAGGGGCAAGCCGCCATATACATCCGTACTGGTTAGCAGGCTTTATACAGTCCTGCAAACTACAATAATAATTGTATCCCTATTATTATTATTATTATTTTTTTTTTTTTTTTTTTTTTTTTTTTTTTGCTCTATCACAGTCCTCCAATTCGACTGGGTGGTATTTATAGTGTGGGGTTCCGGGTTGCATCCTGCCTCCTTAGGAGTCCATCACTTTTCTTACTATGTGTGCCGTTTCTAGGATCACACTCTTCTGCATGAGTCCTGGAGCTACTTCAGCCTCTAGTTTTTCTAGATTCCTTTTCAGGGATCTTGGGATCGTGCCTAGTGCTCCTATGATTATGGGTATGATTTCCACTGGCATATCCCATATCCTTCTTATTTCTATTTTCAGATCTTGATACTTATCCATTTTTTCCCTCTCTTTCTCTTCAACTCTGGTGTCCCATGGTATTGCGACATCAATGAGTGATACTTTCTTCTTGACTTTGTCAATCAACGTCACGTCTGGTCTGTTTGCACGTATCACCCTATCCGTTCTGATACCATAGTCCCAAAGGATCTTTGCCTGATCGTTTTCTATCACTCCTTCAGGTTGGTGCTCGTACCACTTATTACTGCAAGGTAGCTGATGTTTCTTGCACAGGCTCCAGTGGAGGGCTTTTGCCACTGAATCATGCCTCTTTTTGTACTGGTTCTGTGCAAGTGCCGGGCATTCACTTGCTATGTGGTTTATGGTTTCATTTTTCGTATTGCACTTCCTACATATGGGAGAGATGTTATTTCCGTCTATCGTACTTTGAACATATCTGGTTCTTAGGGCCTGATCTTGTGCCGCTGTTATCATTCCTTCAGTTTCCTTCTTTAGCTCTCCCCTCTGTAGCCATTGCCAATTGTCATTGCTGGCTAGTTCTTTAGTCTGTCTCGTGTATTGTCCGTGCATTGGTTTGTTGTGCCAGTCCTCTGTTCTTTCTGTCTTTCTCCTGTCTCTGTATATTTCTGGGTCTTCGTCTACTTTTATTAGTCCTTCTTCCCATAAGCACTCTTTAGCCACTCGTCTTCACTGGTTTTCAGATATTGCCCCAATGCTCTGTTTTCGATGTTGACGCAGTCCTCTATACTTAGTAGTCCTCTCCCTCCTTCCTTTCGTGTTATGTATAGTCTGTCCGTATTTGCTCTTGGGTGTAGTGCTTTGTGTATTGTCATTTGTTTCCTGGTTTTCTGATCTATGCTGCGGAGTTCTGCCTTCGTCCATTCCACTATTCCTGCGCTGTATCTGATTACTGGCACTGCCCATGTGTTTATGGCTTTTATCATATTCCGGCGTTGAGTTTTGACTTGAGTATCGCCTTGAGTCTCTGCATATATTCTTTCCTGATCGTGTCCTTCATCTCTTGGTGTTTTATCCTCCTTCCATTATTCCCAGGTATTTGTATCCTGTCTCATCTATGTGTTTGATGTTGCTCCCATCTGGTAGCTTTATCCCTTCAGTTCTCGTTACTTTGCCTTTTTGTATGTTGACTAAGGCGCATTTTTCTATTCCAAACTCCATCCTGATGTCCCCAGATACAATCCTTACAGTCTGGATTAGGGTATCTATTTCCTTGATGCTCTTACCATACAGCTTGATGTCGTCCATGAACATCAGATGGTTGATTTTGTTGCCTCTTTTCTTGAGTTGGTACCCGGCATCCATCTTCTGTAGTACTTTTGTCATGGGAATCATGGCTACTACGAAGAGTAGTGGGGACAGTGAGTCGCCCTGGAAGATCCCTCTCCTGATATTAACCTCTGCTAGTCTTATTCCAGAGCTTGTAAGTATTGTATTCCAGTTGCGCATTGTATTATTATTATTATTATTATTATTATTATTATTATTATTATTATTATTATTATTATTATTATTATTATTATTATTATTATTATTATTATTATTATTATTATTATTATTAATAGGACTTAGTTTTTCCAGATCTCCGAGTCTTAAGTAGACTCTTCTCGGGCTGGTTCTCAGGGATTAATCCTGAGAAAATTAAATTAGACTTCATTTAAGAAACCAGTTTTATTTTTTTTAAATTATGATGTTGTTTATTGAAAAATTTTTGCTTTCAGCAAGAATAATTTTCTTTTTTCAATTCCGTAGATAAATTGATCTTTGTTGGGTTCAATCTGGGCATTCAACAAGAAATATTGCACTGTCATGGGTGCTTGACATCTATTACACTTCACTGGGTCAGCATGTGGTGTCGACATCAAGTGACCATGCGAGAATCTTGTGTGTCCTATACGGAGCTTTGTTAGGGTTACCTCTTTTGATCTTCCTTTTTGTGAAGATGTCCTCCATGCATACACTTAATTTTTTATACTTTTAAGCTTATTTGTGGTTGGCACCAAGGGCCATTCTCTTTTCCAATCTTGGTATATTAATGGTTTGACAGATGCTATCCAGTCTAACACCAGGCATGGGTAATTGTTGGAGGGTTAGTGCAGGCTAATTGGCAGCAGTCTGCATTTTCATTTCCTTTTATTCCCACGTGTACTGGAATCCAACATATTTTTATTGACAATCCTGATTGGAGGAGTTGATGAATTTTTATTTGCATTTCCTGTACTATTTGGTTTACTAGTTTATACTGACTTATAGCATCCATAGCACTACATGGGTCACTGAAAATAACAGAGACAATTGCTTTTTTTCTCATATATTATATCAAAAGCCATTTGTATGGCCTTAGAGTAGGTTTCTTTTGATTAATATATTTTTCGAAAGTGCAGATGCTCCTACTCCAATATTATTTTTGGAGCAGGCTGTATATAACATGAATTTGTCTCCTTTTCTTCTAATGTGCTCCAAAGCATGTTGGCGGTATATTTCTGTACTAGTCATTTGTCCTTTAAGTAGGTAAGATAGGGAGGTACATATTTTTATTCGTTTTAACATCCATGGTGGTGACAATTCTATTGATGGGAGAAAAATTAGATTTATGTTATATAAGCTCATGAGGTATTTAGCTCTTTTGGTTAAGGAGCTAGTACTATGAACTTCTGTTTCTGGATTATAATTTTGGAAGCAGTGCTGTTTCAGGGACAACACACCTGCCTCTACCAGAAGCGAGCTTGTTGGGGACGATCGGAATGCTCCTGTGCACAATCGCATTCCTTCATGGTGCAATGTAACGAGAGTTTTTATCGCAGATTCTGAGGCGGATGAATATATTTTACAGTAGTAATCTATCATTAGTACAGTACAATTAGCTCAATTTTAGCTCAAACCTCAAAATTTAGAATGACAAACTGAAACTTTGGGAATATGTAGAAATGATTTGTGTTATCTTCATCCAAAAAGTCCCAAAAAATCCAGTGACGGGTTTTCGAGTTATAGCCACAAAATGGCAGCCATTTTGGAATTTTCAGTTTTTCTCATTTATTGCTCCTAAAGGGTAAAAAAATAAAATTGGTAGATGAGATATACATTATTTAGTATTATATGGTAGTTTTAGAAGCTATTTGAATAAATTTCATCAGTACTAAATACATAAGTGTGAAATTATGGGCCATTATTTTAAAAAATTGTTACTCGTAGTTGACAGGAACATTCCTATTCCTTCTATTGGAATAATAATTGGTATATCAAACTTTTTACCTAAATAAACAATCTGCAGAATCTTCTTGTCTTTCAAATGACACCAAAATGACACTTCTAGGACGCACCATTGCGGGGGTATCTTTGTTTGAATACATGCACTTCAATTGGTGCCATTAGCAATTACCTAGTTCCTACCATACAATCGTCAACATTTTGCTGTTGAAGACATTCATAGATCACATGCTTATGACATTACAATTAGTTGAGGATAAATTCTAGGTCACATAACCACAATTACCATAAAAATTATGTAGTGAACTGAGCATATAACCGGTTAACTACTTGCAACACAATACAATGTGGAAAAAAATTATCAAAATAGCTTCAACTTGATGGAACTCCATTTTCACGCACAAGGGATTATGCATTAATTTCGCTAAAACAAAAATCTGAATCATTCTTTATTATTTCTCGTAAATTATTTCCTTTTCTTTTTCTGTAAGGGTTGAGAATAGTCTTCATTTTCAGTTTCGCTTTGTTCTTCTACATATCCATCTATATCTCCTTCTTTATCTTCATCAAATGAACATTGATTATATATTATTGCACCCATGCCCAGCACAATACCCACACATATGTGTACAAGGGAATCCACTTCTCCTGCACTCGCAGTTCAGTTCACAACCTTTTCTACAATGACAAGTTATAAGATGAAGTAGGGAATAAGGTACGGGCTCTTTAAGCGATGCTACTGGTCTTAGTCGGTCATTTTCTAACTTCCAACCCCAGTCAGTGAGGTCTACAGTAACCCCTTGCAACTGTTGTACTTGATGAAAGGTACGATAAGAATGTTGGCATGCTGCTGCTGATGTTGGAGGAAGTGTAGCTAGGATCAAATTTGGCACGCACAGGCTGTTTAGCTATCGTCCTTAAGTAATTAAAGTATACTTTGTTTATCAAGACTACCTTCTGGCTTTCCTCCATACAGGACCAGAAGAAATGCTTCTCCAGCATCAGCTATATCATCTGCAGAGGCCTGAGGGTCATTAAAAATTCGCATCTTGTGACTTAGTACAGGATCCTCCTCTAACCTTTTATAAGGAACCCTTTTACCCTTGCGATACAGAGCAGAGGTTGTATCGCAACCTGTTATTGCATGCAGGAAGAGCAAGCTGTCAGTCATTTTGCTCTGAATTCTTTCACTGCTGAATATTTTATTAGGATGTGCTTTGTGTGCTGGGATCATCATTTTGATATCAGTCTGAGGTCTGGCAAGTGCAATTAAGAGGACAAGATCAGTGTCCTCCCCCACAATAACCTGTCCTGAATCTCGTAAATAAGTTGCTGTTGTTACTATCAATCTGTCAGCATCTGCCTCTGCCTGATGGACCTTACAGCCAGCAGCTTCCAGATGGGTAGATAGGAGTTTGATCAATCCTATCTTGTTTTTAATATTTCCTAAGAACTCCTGCTGAGACACCGGTACTTGTATGTGGCTTTCTACAGCTATAACTCTAGATGATTGTGTCCTTCCTCGACGAAAGTGTTCTTCATCTTTTGTACTGTGAGGGTCATAGCTATCAAGTACTGTGTGAGCGTTCCTGTACTTCTGTTTAATGAACGATGTATACCGAGAACATATCTGACTGGATGTAGCAGGATGTTGCCACACAACATGATGAAGAAGGTACCCACCATCTAAAATATACACTGCTCCAGCTGGAAGAACATTTTCACAAGGTGCCAATGCCTCAATGACTGGTACAAGAGCAGATTTTTTTGCTTTTCCCATAGAAAAATCACCAAAGAGGGAAGGTGGTTGAGGTGCACGTTCATACCCCAGATATGATGCAAGGTCAGAATCACTTCTAGCAACGCATATTATTCGATGGAATAACTGGTTTTCATTGACAGTAATCTGTGTATAATTAATCATAATTGATTTTGTTACAGCTGACAACGACCTGATGTTTCTTTGCTGTAGGTGAATATCTCTGAATGCTTTTCCTTCCATTGTTTTCATTGATGCTCTTCCAACTGTATAGGCTTCATCACAATTCACTTTTTCATTGGCAACAATACCACTCGATATGGAGATTAGGGTAGATGTTAGTCGGTTGTATGGGTTGCGTACAGCCAGCCAATTTTTGAAGATATTCATGTCAGGGAGATCACGAGTCTGTAGAGATTCACGAAGGTCAATATGCTGTTCTGAAGTGGTATCAGTAACTCCACTAACAAACTCAACAGCATTAATGATACTGGTTGTTGCGAGCATTGACTTAACCCATTTAGCGATAACTGATGGCGTTATTCCACGTCCTCGGGTGAGACCACCAGATGTTTTGATGGAACGCATGAGGACTTGCTCAATTGTCATATCGGTCCAGATCCCTGACCAGAACTTGTCAGATCTTCTAATTGTGAAATATCCCTCTGTTGCAAACTTTTCAAACTTCTCTGGTTTCATGACTTTTTCCAGTTTATGCATTTAATGTTGATAGACTTGAGCAGACTTTGCATAATTCAGGTGCCCTGCTTCATGCAAGTAAGTAGCATGAGTTTTCCACTGTAGAGGTGAAGATTCCAATCACCACAACGCTCTGCCCTTATAAAGAGTTTCACAATTGTAATACACCTAAAATACTGTACCCATAGCTTTTTGGTTCTTCCACATGATTCAACATCTGTAAGCTTCATTTCAAGTTGATTCATGATGGACTTTACAGCACTTGAATTTGCTGTTACCTTCAGTGTTTCAGTGTTGTCAAACAAAGGCATGCAGCAGGTTTGTAAGTCTTTCTTAAGGGTCTCAGTAACCGAAGATGACTCCAACAATAGTACTGCTAATGCAAGTTGAGTATGGAAATGAGCTCGAAGACTCCTGGCATAAGCACGTCCAGTCATCATATGAACAACACTGTTCTTTGCATACACTGTCTCCCACAGTTCTTCAAGGCCACTTCCAGCCATCAAGGTCCCTATAGCTCATAAAAATGACATAAGAAGATGAAACCCTCCAAGGCGTACAGTGACACGGGAAAGAGGGCTACTGCGACCAGCAGCAAGAACCATATCACAAGATTTAGAGTAAAGTGGTTGGTCAAAGGTTACCATGACTGTAGACTGTCCACTCTCTAGACTTTCTTCTGCAGCATTCAGGAGGCAAGTGTAAATCGTAGAAGGGTTGGTAGGATCAAGATTAACAAATGGTACAGGTAGTACGGCTGATGTCTTGTAAGATGAGCTTTTACTCTATATCTTGCTCATAAATCCACTCCAATTCGGGCATGGGAGACCTTGAAGCCATGTGCTACATATCCACAATGTGTCAAGTTGTTGGGCTAGTTTGACACTTGCAGCTTCTTGTAAAAGTGTTTCTATATCTTCAGCAGTCAAAAGTGAATAGCCCTTTGCCATAGGCATATGGTACACAATTAATTTGCTAAGTCCCAGAGTTGCTAATGCCTCACTGTCAATTCTCTCAGCCCTGGGAATGGGCGTGTTTTCGTGAACTTGATCTGCCGGTGTCACACACTTGATTACTCCCATTGAGTGGAATGTATTATGACCATCTAAAGTTGCACATTATAGTCAGCATTATCATATACAAATTGGATATATGGCCGTGGATCTACTGGAGTTGATGGGTTCATTGTAGCTGATGCTTCATACAGCAATACTTCTCTATATGGGGCACAGAATCCTAGGTTAGAAACGCTGTCAATCAGTACTCTTGATCCATACTTTCTGTGTAGATGAACACCCAGACCAGTTTGTATGGGCGAGACAAATGATCTAGGACGAACAGCAGCAATGATAGCATGCTGTATACTGATTGACTTTCTTTGTATTTGATTATCATTTTTTTTCGGTTTCAAGATTCCATCAATTAACATACGAAGATAATCTGGAACAAGCTCACAATTTCCAGAAATTACTTGCTCTGCTGAAGGGGATAACTCACAATTGTAAGCTTTTGAACGAATGTTTGATAAATGCTATTGACTTTTCCTTATCCATTTTTCGTCCCTGTAGTGTAGTGGTTCCTGGCTTTGCACTGCCTGGCCCCAAGAAGTATTTGTAGCTTGTACGATGGTACCATCCCTCAGCTGCGACAAGGTCAATGACATTGGACACTCGGAGAAGGACCTCTCTCCCCCAGTTATCATTTCGTTTTTCAGCACTTGTGCGAATGTTGTTAACAAATTCTAGCGTTTCCACGACACTAAACTTATAAGAGGTTGTCTTCCTAAATTTTCTCACATCCACAGCAATTTTCTTCTCGCAAAATATACACTGAGATTTAAAATCGAACTCTTGCCTGATTTCATGGGTCGTGTGAACTTTTCTAGGCGCGGACTCCAAGCGACGTGTGTAGTCTTTTCTACATTTCACATGGACAACAACGGAGCTCTTGTTTTTCAGTAATTCTTTTACATTGTCCTCTTTTGAAGTACTACTCTCAATTATTTTATCCAAACACAGTTATTGCCAGCGGGCTCGCACACTATGCAAAATTTTTATTTGTCTTCCATATCTGTGCCTTTTCAATAGCTGAATTCGCTGTGTTTCACTCTACCTGAAAAAAATATAAACATTAATGATCATACAGTACTAAACATTTTATAGTATGTTTGTATTATATATTTTACTGATTTGTCACATACGCGGAAAAAAGTACGCCTGCAGATGCAAGTATATATATAATATATATATATATATTCAAACAAAGATACTATGGTAGTGGCATGTCATAGAAATGTTCTTTTGGTGTCTTTTAAAAGACAAGAAAATTCTGCAGATGATTTATTTAGATAATAATTTTGATATACCAATTATTTTTCCAATAGCAGGAACAGGAATATTCCTGTCAACTGCTAGTAACGGAAATTTTTAAAAATAAAGGCACATAATTTCACATAATTGCTGTTAGTACTCAAGACATTTATGTAAATAGCTTCTACAAGTATCATATAATAAAATCTGATGTGTATTTTATTTACAAATTCAACATTTTACCCTTTAGGAGCAATAAATGAGAAAAATTGAAAATTCCAAAATGGCCACCATTTTGTGGCCTTAACTCAAAAACCCGTCACTGGATTTTTTGGAACATTTTGGATAAAGATAACACAATTCACCTCTACATATTCCCAAAGTTCCAGTTTGTCATTCTAAATTTTGAGGTTAAACCCTAATTGTACTGTTCTATATGGATAAGACTGTTGGCTTATATATTGTTAATAAAATGTCTCGCTTTGCTCCCCAATTAGTGTGTGATAACTTTTTTAAATATGGCAAGGGCTTTGATGCCTTTGGCGTTAGTGTATTTTATGTGCTCTTTCCAATTTGAATGTTGATCAAATAACACTCCTAGATATTTGATTTTTGTACAAAATTGTATTTCAGTGCTATTGAGGTGAAGTTTGATTGTTTGGTTTTTCAGCCATCTTTTGTCTTTGTAGAGGATGATAGCTTTTGTTTTATCAGTTGAAATTTTTAAATCCAACTGTATTTGTCCAACTACATATATTTGAAATGGCATTATTGAGAACTCTTTGAGCATGTCTAAAATTGCTACTCGTATAGTAAACAGGAAAGTCATCAACATAAACTGTTTTTTTACACCACTTGGTAAATTTATAGTAACAATTTTCAACTCTTACTTGAAAAGTTCTGTTTGTTAAAAAGTTCTTAATAAATATTGGTAAGTGGCCTCTTAATCTTTTGGAGTGGAGTTTTTGCATCATGTTATGTTTCCATGTTGTATCGTATGCGTTTTCAATCTAAAAGAATATAGTTACTATTAATTTTTTTGTTCAAAGCCTTTTTTGATATGATCTTCTAAATGTGTTAAGGGATCCAGGGTTGATCTGCCAGCTATTGAACCTGACTGTGTTGGTGTTAAAATAGATTCTTTGGTTATTACATACGTTAATCGTGCATTAACCATTTTTTCTAAGATTTTGCATAGGCAGCTTGTTAGGGATATCGGTTTATAATTAGATGGATTACTTGTATCTTTTCCTGGTTTACTTATTGGAATTATTATGGCATGTTTCCATTTATCTGGAAAGACACGTTTTAGCCAGATACTATTATAAAATTTTAATAAATATGATTTAGCTATAGGAGCTAATGTTTCTATCATTTCAAATGATAATTTATCATATCCTGGTGCTGAGGGTTGACATGAGTAGATGGCATTATCTAGTTCATCCATGTTGAAAATATAATTATATTCCAGGTCTTCAAGAGTTTCAAAATTGAGTATTATAATATATTATTTTCTTTTTTTTCTGATATTTTGAAAATGTATATTTAGGCTAGAGTAAGCACTGTTGTTTTCAAAATGTTCTCCAATTACATTTGATATTTCATAAGTATCATGGTATATTTTTCCATTTAGATGTACTGCACTTTTTGGAGGTCTTATATGTTTTCCGTTGATTTTCCTTATCCTTTGCCAGATATCCCTTGTGGATGTGTTTGAAGATATGTTCGAGACATATTCTTTCCAGCTATTACTGTTTTTTTCTAAATTTGGCTGTATATTTGTTATATAGTGGTTTAGTGTGGTTAATTGTTATATTTGCTATAACTATTTTGTTTAATATGTTTATATTATAGAGCATTTTGTTGAGTGATATAAGGCGAGTTTTGAGTCTGTTAAGATTGCGACCCAATATATGTTTTATTTTACTTAAGGTTGTTAATGTTGGATTCCACCATGGGACAGGGGATTTTGTGGAATGTGCTTTGGTTTTTGGAATGCTTTTATCTGCAGCAATTATTATGAAGATTGAGAAGGATTCACATGTAGTATCGTGATCTTCGTTATGTGGGAATGGTGGTATGCTTCGAGTGTATAGGAAATATTTATCCCATTGCTTTTTGGATATTATATCTTGTAGGTGGCAATATTTTGGTATTACTTAAGTAGTTCAGAATGATTGGGAAATAGTCGCTTGTGTATGAATCGTCTAGAACATTCCATTCAAATTTTTCGGCTACATCATTTGAACATAATGAAATGTCAATTGAGGAAAAGGTTAGGTGTGTATTTAAAAAATATGTTGGAACTTCACTTTCTTTGAGACAACACAGATTGTGTTTCATTATAGTTTTTTCCATGTTGGTTCCAGATATGTCAGTGGTGTTATTAGTATCCCATAGGGACTATGTACATTAAAATCTCCTACTATAAGTAGGGGTTCGTGTATACTGTTGCTAATAAGTTCTGAAAAATCACTGAACTTTGCATTGAAATTTGGTCGGTATTTGTATAAATTACAAATAGTGATTTTACTTTTGTCAGGAATATACAGCTTAATAGCTGTTATTTGATATGGCATAGATGGTATGTTGAAAGGTTCATACGTTATGCTATTATGAACGTATATAGCTGTGCCTAATTTTCCACCGTCAGTTGGTGAATAACAGGCAGTTTTATAGTGTTGGATATTTGTAGGGTTACTTCCTATGTGCTGTAGACATATGTACATAGGATTGTGTTCTCGTACAATTCTTTGTAGTTCGCCTAAACGGATTCTTGTTAGAAGTCCGTTTATGTTCCACTGAATAATTTTATATTCCATCATTTGGAGGAACTGGTGTTAAATTCTGTAAGTTGACTGCTGATTTTACTTTGTCTCGAAGTTTGTATTTATTTGAATTGATTTGTGAATTTTTTATTGATGTATTTGTATGCTGATTATTAGATTCAGCAGTTGTTCGTTTTTTCATAATTAAACGTTAATGAGTCTATCTTTGATTTTATTATTTCCTTTTTGTATTTTAAGGATTCAGAACATAATTCCTTCTCATGTTGGTGCGATAATGGGCATCTTCGTAATTTAGTAAAATTGTCTATACAATTATGCATTGCGTCCTCTGTCTTGGAGAGTAGTTGGTTGTAAGTACTTATGAAGCATTCATTACAACCACAAGATGAAGCATGTTTGGAGATGTTAGCCATTGATTCAGCTTCTTTGTTCGAAGCATTTGATCTTTTAGCTTTGGAATTTCCTGGTTTTATAATTCTATTGGTTCCCTTTTTTTGTGATAAGGAATTCTGGTTCAGGGGGCCACTCAATGTATTGCCACCAGTGGAACATCTGGGTCTTGTGGATGGTTGGCTTGTAATGGTTGTTATATTTTGGTTTGGTTTGATGTTCTGATTTTCACTAGTATTAGAATCGGGAACACTATCATTCACAATGTCTGCTGGGACTTTTAAGGAGTCATCAATAAGGTTTCCTTTCTGTCCAAGTGTTTGGACTCAGGATACGGGTGTATTTCAACTTGTGATGAGGATAAAATTGAAATGTTCTCCTGGTGTAGTTGGGATTTCTTTGAATAGATTTGTTTTTTTCCTTTTAGGTGGGGTTAATTCCAGCGTTCTTTTCTTTTTGTAATTTTGATTATTAATATTATTATTATTGTTTGACTCCTCGTCCATTAAATAATCGTTTTCATGGATATTTAAATCTTCAATGTTAGTAGTAGTACTATTAGGTATGGTGCCATGCTTGTTTTGGGTTTTGTATTATCATTGGTATGAGAATCACTGTGTATGTCAATGCTATACTCTGGTTTTTTCCATCTGTCCATCCGCCTGTGGTGTTTTTGTATGGTAACACTGCGTCCCGGGCTTTAGATAGTTAAATTCAGCTTACATTCAACAATAACAACAATATCCAATTTCGAATATTAACGGTGTAATTCGCATACAGTAAATTATTAAAACACTTTTCAGTTGCAAATGTACACCCAGATATCCTTTTATTTACCTAAAACTTAAACATAACGTAACTATTTAAAGCCCGGGACGCAGTGTTACCATACAAAAACACCACAGGCGGATCGACAGATGGAAAAAAACAGAGTATAGTTGATTGATGTGAAAGGTATTTTGATATTTTGTTACAGTTAAATAAGAGTGATTTTTAGATAGACTATTGACTCCTCTTACTTTTAGCTCAAATCTAGCTTCTTTGACGGTCATTCCAGTTCTATTTATTAATAACTGTAGCTCCGTATTATATTTGAAAAAGGTACATTCCTTAGATTTAGCGTGGTGGAGTAGTCCACAGTTAATACAACATTTTGGGTGATTACATTTCTAGTTGGTGGTATGTTTACTCGATGTACAGACTGCACATATTGCTTTATTACGGCATTTTTTATGTGTGTCCATACCTTGAGCACTGTGTACACTGTAGCGGTTTCGGAATGAATGGGTGCACTTCTCTATTTTGTCCAAGAATTTTTATCTTAAAAGGGAGATCTTATCTTGGCCTGTAAATTTTATTTTGGCAATGCTGATATCTGTATTTATGTCCCTCCTACTTGGAACTGAGTATATTTCCAGTTCATGAATGTTGGTATATCTCAATTTTAGGGAGTCTAGTAGGATTTGCTTTGAAGGAAGCTCTTCATGTTCATTATCGGGTAGAATGACTGTACCCTGTACATAATTCAGTGTATCGTGGCTTGTAACAGTTATTTTTACGTTATTCACTTTTTTTTATGTTTAAATAGACAGGATATATGTTGGGCAGTTTGTTCTCTAGTACAGCCACTGGAATTTTGTTTCCAGTTTAGAGAACCAGAAACCTTGACATGTTTCAGGTCCAAAGAGGTCATTGAAATGCACCAATGTGGCGCTCATTCTGTAAGTTTTGTATTTTTTGGCCCTTGCTTAATGTTTGCTGCTTGTCTATTTGAATTTGTGGGATTATTACTTGTCTTTAGTAATTCAGAATTGTTGTTTATTATATAGGGCTCCATAGTTGTGATACCAGTGGCTACCATTAGATCTTTGTTTGCTTGTTTCTGACCTTCCACACACCCTAATGGGCGATCTAAATTTGAAATTGTGTTTGGAACAGGGTGTTCCTCATTATCATTTTCATTATTTGAAGTGGTACAAAGGAGATTCGGGAGTGAACTGCCAAAAGTTGTCAACTGTGCCTGAGTTTTTTCATCATAGGGTCGAGGGGTACATAAACTTTCACTTTGACTATTCATACACATATATAAAAAAAAAATCTTGAAAATATATCACTAGCTTTTTGAAATGAAATTTTCCGCCAATGGCACAAGTGAGAATAGACTTCCAAATGTCCACATCCCTACCCCTACCCCAAAAGGAGATGGCATAACATGATTAGCATGGCCCAAGTGTAAACAGAACCCGCTTGCTAGGACTAAAAGTATTATGATAATACAATTGTCTCCATCCTAAAGACATTATGGGCAAACCGGACAGAATACCGAAAGTTCTAATCCTAGAACCAGGCTTCCTTTGGAATCCGTGGTCCAGCTCCACAGAAAAGTTCCGCCTGAAAGAATAAGTCCGAACATTGTCGTGTAGATGATGGATCTACCACAGTTCTCACTATTTAGCTTCGGATTTCATTACGTTTCGAGCCGTGATATATTTTCTGATTTCTTTGCATGTAAATTTTCACAAAAGTGAAAAAATCCACAAATATTAATCAAAAGAAATTTATATAGTGTTATGTGGAACTCTTGGGATCGAACTTAGGAAAAAATTCCTGAGGTTCGAGAGCCCCCTCACCACGTCAAGTCAGGTGGTCCCAAAAAGAGGGGGTGTATCCCTATTAAGAGTATCAGATACGGTAAATATAAATAAATAAATAAATATATATATATATATATATATATATATATATATATATATATATATATATATATATATATATATTGTACAGACTATTGAATATTGGCTGTTAGGTATCAGGCTATTAAACCTAGGCTAAATATTATGAAGCCTGTGGATGAAGTTTATATGGGTTGACAGCATTGGTGATGACAATTATTTTAGAATGCTTTGTTAAATTTTACTGCCTGTCAGTTTGACCCATGAATAAAGAACGATAATAATTAGTTCTTCCCCTTTAAAGACTGCTGAGAAAATTGGCTGTCAATGCAGCGTGATATTAGTGTTGTAACGTCGCCATACTTGCAAAACTTTATGGTTAACTGTAATAGAAATATGCCAACAACATTAAATAATTTTATTTCTGTATACAACTCATATCGTATTTAGTAAATGTTGCGTAAATCATTCGACAGTCTTAACGGACAGCCGAGAAAACATATTTTAAAGAGTACAGGATTTCCCACGAGATTGTGCGAGTTCCGTAATACGCATAACGATGGCGCCAGGGAATGCAAGTCACAAACTGGTTTGGCTATCACAGGCTGTCCAGTCTCTCTCTTATAATATATCTATGGGTGCTACCACACTCGCTCAACAGAGCTTTGAGAATCAATTCCAATTCTTCGCATTTTTTTTATTACATTTGTTGGCCCAAGTATTTTTAATCTAGAGAAAATGTTGGTAAGACTACTGATGGAATTCTGCTTTCAAATAATCATAATAATAATCCACTAATATCCACTTGAAAACTCATTTACATTCAAGGAAGGGTTTCAGTCATCGCTTCTTTGGAAATGCAAGACCATTACTGGTCTATAGTGTACGAGGGATGAGTGAAAAGATAATTCAGAGTTCGCTTCTCTGACTATATTTTTGGAGGACCCTTAAGACCTGCAGGTCGTTAAGCAAACCTTAGTCTGGTACCATTTGTCAACTCAAAAAAAAACATATGAACGCTAAATGTGGAGCTCTTTTCAGTCCTTGCCTCCAGACCTGAGGAGATGGAGCTCAGAGTGGTTGACTCTCAATACTCATTAAGAGATAAAGCCTCTCTGTGCAATATTAAAAGGTCTGCCAATAAAAACTTGTTTCATAATTTTTTTATTCCAATATTAAAACTACATCAAATTTTTGTTAGTTTTCTGTATTTTTCAGGTTTTTTTGTGAATTTCCATATCATCAAGCTTAAATCTTTTAATTTCTTAAAAAACGTTATATTTGAAAGATTTTGAATGGGATGTATGAATAGATTTCCCGAGAACAGGGAAATTTTTGTCTCCTGAATTGGTCCCGAGAGAAAAATGCTTCCCTTGCTTATCATAGTCTTATACACTCACACGCACAAATATACACAAATACATACACATGCACACACATATATAAGTGACAACTACAGGAAAATATAATTCAGAATTTAATAATAACATGATGAAGTTACCATATTTTGGAAATTCGTGGGATTTTGAAGCCTTTAACACATGTTGTCTTCAGCCGTTTTAACGTTGTAGATATGACAAGGAATTCTCTTCGTGCTATTTCTGGCATGGTAGAAATTCCCGGCAAAAACTGTGATAAAAAATCTCAAGGGGAAATTGGAAAACTACTTTAACAGCGAATCAAACAGCAACAGGTTTCTGTGAGAATGGACCGGATATCGGGTGCATTATTTGTACACATGATAGATTCAAGTCATCTTTTTAATCAAGTGGAGTGAACAAGGTCCTCAGTTCCTCGCAAAACGATACTAAATCAGATTTGACACTTCTAGCAAATGTATGATATACCCCTTCCATAGTTCTTATAAGGTTATCTTGTTTCTGTTTGTGATCGGATTATTCCGGATTATCTCGGATTTTCTCTTACACTATTACCCTTCGTCAATTAACCAACTGACATTTTTGTTCTTCTCTATGTTTACGTTTGACCATTCTTCCAACGATGTGTAAATGACGTCTCGCCAAAGCGTAGATAAGGATTTTCTGAATTTTTCCCAAAGTGGTTCGCTTAAACTAAATCTTGTGCAGCTCCCGTGGTTTTCGGCATATGTATATACACTATGCATACACACATACATAAATATGCTGTATACATACACACATACACATACACACACTCACTACATATATATATATATATATATATATATATATATATATATATATATATATGTGTGTGTATTTGTATATATATGTATATATATATATATATATATATATATATATATATATATATATATATAATATATTATATATATATATATATATATATATATATATATATATATATATATATATATATACATATACATATATATACATATGCATACATATACATACACACACACACACACATACACACATATATATATATATATATATATATGTATATGTATATATTTTTTTGTTGTGTGTGTGTGTGTGTGTGTGTGTGTGTGTGTGTGTACGATCGTTTGTTTCGTCGACACAAAAATGGAATAATCGTTCTTTCTAAACGTAATTTTTGATATTCCATCCAATTTCCTTATTTTTAAGTCAAAACACTCGCTATCAGTTCTGATGGAGAACGAACGATAACCTGTGGAAGAAGTACATTTTGAATTCTCTTATAACCCCGTTTAGGTCTGGAAGCAGAATGCTGGCTGAGAGATATTAAAGCTAGCTTCTGGGTTTCTTTAGTATAATTTATAACAGATTAAGTATCCGCTGTTGAACATTTTCATCTTAGTATTTTAGGATTTTACCTTTTCTTTGTAAGCAACATGTCGTTTTTTGGACCTAATTTCCTATTTTTTTCAATGGTGCCTACTGTAATGAATGCAAAGAAACTTCCTTGAGGACGTTTGATTATTCTTAATTTATTTAATAGGTAGTAACCGTTAAACAGAATATTTAGTATCATATGATTTATAAGGAGCGAGAAACCAAGAATAAGGTCAACGTTTGTAGAAAGATATTTCCTTCTTTCTTATAGCTGTGCGAGACTAGAGCCATAGCCATTCACCCTCTATAAAATTAGGCTTTACTAAAGGTTCTTTGCGGCTTCTCTTCGGCCCCTAGCGGCACAACCTTTCATTCATTTTTCTGTATCTCCGTACGTCTTCCCTTTCTTTCGTGTAACTTTCCACCCTCTTCTAACAAAACCTTTAACTCTCAATATCCCATTCAGTGCTGAATGACCTCCAAAAAGTCCCCACAGAATTTTTTAGGTTAACCAAGACAAAAAGCCTAAAACTCACAAAGATAATTTTCCATTTAGACCCATCACCTCATATGCCCGAGCTTTCATATATAAAAAGAAATTTCTAAATGGTTAGTTGGCCTCCTTTCTCCTGTCTTAGGCACTTTTTCTCCCAGTCACATTGAACATTCGGAAGATTTTTGTTACAAATTCAGAGAAGCATATATACCACTTCACAGCATCAAAACTTTTAAACCTTGATGTAGATTCCCTATTCACAAAAGTTCTAGTACGGGACATTTCTACAGTTTTTGAGGGAAAAATTGGCCCCCATTCAGATAATTTCTCACTGGCCCTTGAGAAAATAATAAAGTATGTTGAATTATGTGTATCTAATAACGTATTTTCATTCGGGAGCCATTCTATGAGCAAAAATTCGGGTGTAGCATGGGTAGCCATTTAAGACCTGTTTTAGCCAATCTATACACTGAATACTTTGAAACTATAGTAATAAATGCATTAAACCCATGAGATATGTAGATGATATTCCAACATTTTGGGATAATAGGTGGGACAATTTAAACGATTTCCTTTCAAAATTAAATGCATAACTGACCATCATTAAATTTAAAGTTGAATGGGAAACAGACAACAAACTTCCTTTACTTGATGTTTTAATAATTAGAGACAAGACAGAATACAAATTTATCATATACAGAAAACTAACATTCTCACTTTCATACATTCACTACTTCAGTTATCATGAAATTTCTATCGAGATACGTGTAGCCTGCAATCTATCCTTAAGATCCTTACGAATTTCCTCCCCAGATTTCCTGGAAAAGGAATTTGAACTAACGTAAGCAGCTTCCGTCTTTAAGGTACCCTGACCTTACAATTGAAAAAGCGATTCATAAAGCAAACTTAATTTTCTACCAATCCCCCCCTTAAGACAAGACTAAAGACACACTCAACAATAAAATAAAAATCCCACACCTAGACAGGATTGAGATGGTGACACAGGCTCTCAGAAAATCTAACCCTTTTGCTTTTACCTACCCATATACCCTAGCTAAATCCCTAATTAACGTCCAACAAAAGCCAATACCCAAAGACACAGGAGTATATGAAAACCCATGCCTGGATTGTGACCAATCACTTCCCCAGATATTAATTCAACATAAACGGTCGGATAGGTATGGGCAACAGAGCTCAACTATTGTTACTCATATAAATAACCATAACAACAGAATAAACTGGAATTTGTCACCTATAATTTATAGTAGGAAATGTTGGTACAAAAGCCAAATGGTAGGTCAGCCTTGATTAAATAAAGACAGGTAATGAATATTGCAAAGGGCGCCTGGGATTCAGATATCATAGATAAAATCTTTATCAAAAGAGAAATTATCAGCTGGGTTACCTAGTTAAACTGAATATCGCAAAGGGCACCTGGGATTCAGATATCATAGATAAAATCTTCCTTCAACCAACACGTAAAAAGATTAACAAGAAATTATCAACAGGGTGACCTAGTTACTTGTGGATGGATCTCTTGGTATAAATACCACCTTTTCTGTAACATTTCTCACTCGTCACCTGCTTGAAGAGAGAGACAGCAGTCTCTGAAATATAGAAATTACTTTCTATATTTTGGCAATTTTATAGGTTCCTTTTATTAAATGGAATTCTGTTGTAAAAAAAATATTTTTACCAGTCATATATATATATATATATATATATATATATATATATATATATATATATATATATATATATATCAATATGTGTGTAAATGTGTTTGTTTGTGTGTGTGTGTGTAATCCTTAAGCTATAAATGTCGATTAATATCCATTTCACGCTACTTCGGGAATATTCCTAAGGAGAATTGTTAAGTGATAAATAGAATGATACTGTCTCGAGTGTTCCAGACAAGTCAGTACCATTTTATTTGTCACTTAAAAATTCCCGTTCGATGATAATTCCCTCTCGGAGATATTCCAGAAGTATCATGAATTCGATATTAAACGGCATTTGTAACTAAATGACTATATAAACACGGTATGATAAAAATTTCACACACACATGTATATGTATGTATATGTATGTATATATATATATATATATATATATATATATATATATATATATATATATATATATATATATATATATATGCCTGCGCGTGTGTGTTCCAGCGAAAATACGAGGTCCGGTTTTCTCTTTTTAATGGAACGAAGAGACTAAGGACTAGGTCATAACGGTCCAGTGCTTTAGAGCCTGGGTATCATGAAGGATTAGGGGTTTATCTTATCTCGTACCTACACAACATATGAGTCTGGTCCGGATCAGTTTTTCTTGGATTGAAATGCTACTCATCCTCGCTATGATACTGTGTATGTATGTATGCATGTATGTATGTCATGGACTGGAATATACGTATGTATGTATGTATGTATGTATGTATGTATGTATGTATGTATGTATGTATGTCTTGGACTGAAATATACTCATCCTCTTTATGTTACTTTTGTGTATTATGTATGTATGTATGTATGTATATATTTATGTGAGTATTATCCATGTATGCATGCATGTATACATGCATGCATTTGTTCTGTATTTCTCATTCTCTGCTGTAACATTTTCCAAATGTTCCATACAAAAAGGTGTTTATGTTATGAGAAATTATAATAATAATAAAAGAAAAAGAAGATGAGGAAAAAAAATCTTCCAGCTATTGCATTATAGTCTTATTTGACCATATACTTTCATTTAAGACTTATTTCTCAACTAATTTCAATAAAGTCAGTCCTTGATCACCCGCAAGAAATCTGTAGTGCAACTTTAGCACTTCGCGGGGAACGATCTGTCTCCTGTTTATGTCCCTAAGATAGCAAACGAGCAGTGTTTTTTTTTTATTTTATTATTATTTTTTTTCAATGGAAGGCACTCATCTAATTTTTCATCTAAACTGCTATAATATTAAGCCGATGTTATTCCATCGCTTTATCTGAGTACTTGTTATATAAGAGGCTTATGAATTCCAGCTCTATTGTCTATGTTATAGAGTCGAGAACGCCTTACTATCCATAGAAGGGTAGAAACGACCTCCCATCAGCGGATTTCAGAGGAAGTACGAGAGCAATTTAGTTTCCCGCAATATCCGTCATCAATTTTCAAAACCCATTACTGCCTGCTAATCGAAGAAGATTGTCTTGAAAGATTATCTGTTTAGTATATTAACATGAAAAAGCATAAAGTATAACTTAAGAAATGTAAAGTGAAGTATTTACGTAATCCTTTCCCAGTTCATAATTCTGCGATAGAGAACTTATAGTTTGACATTAGATGAAAATATATCTTTAACTCTACTATCTTTTGAGTGATAGTATTAAAGTTTACCTTTGTAGATATATTAGCTTTTTATGCTTGTTCAGCTAATGCTTTCGATAATGCCATTCTTTCAGAATCCGATGACTCCAAAGATCAGCTTTCTCATTAAGAATTCCTATCATGAATGAAGTAGAGAAAAAATGATATAAATAAGCGAGCCATACTTGTACAGTCATCTTAGGAAAATACTTTAATCCTTTGTAAAAAAAAAATAACTCTTAAATGTGAGGGCATATCGTTATTTGTTACAAGCAATATATAAAGTCATTTCTATTGGCACCACAGTATCAAGGAGGCCATTAAGTTCAGCCAACTAAATTTCATTCTGTAATTTGTTACGGTTTACAAACATTTCAGTTTGAAATATGTATTCATAAATTCTTATGACACAAGAAAGATACTCTTGAGAATTCAACAATTAAGTTGCATTATTTAGTATATCAAGATCTCCTCTCTATGATAGAGATAAGACAGCCTTTTTATCTTACAGATGTTAGGTATTTATTCGGACTTTGCAGATGGAAACATTTTGTATCAGTTTAATCAAACGCAAGTGTTAAGGATACAGGGGAAACGGGTCGGACATTTGGCAAATAGACGACATTGTTAGCGAAGATCCTTTAAAGGTTTTTTGACGTTTTTTCTGTCAACATAAGCAATGGGGTAAAATTGAAAGGCAGAAGAGAGAGAGAGAGAGAGAGAGAGAGAGAGAGAGAGAGAGAGAGAGAGAGAGAGAGAGAGAGAGAGAGAGAGAGGTTAAGTGTCCAATGGAGCATCTTACTTTTTCGTATAATGCTGATGTCTTCAAAGTTTCCAAAATTCTAGTGTGGCATGGAGGTAAAAATGGCTTTGACTTTAACAAGATTGGCATTGTTTGATCAAAAGTTCATGAGTAACACTGTACCATACGACAGAGAGTTTCCTGGTCCTAACTGATTGAAGGACGATTGGTATTGCCATACTTTTAGGTTGAGCGGGTGGTCAGGAATTATTTGGGTCTTCGTTATTCGTTGTTAAGAGCTGCATATTAGTTAAGCAGGGTTTTAGAGGAAGCAAGAAAAGTTAGGCTTTAGCAAACATATTTTATTATGCTATTATGTAGTAGATGAAATACTGAACAAGAAATGTTTAGCTGAGGAATGAGTGATTTACCAGTTAGAATAACTGTCATAGATACCCATGATAACAGTTTATTTTTTTCAGATATTAATAAAGGCAGCATACATTTGTTCATATCAGTCGGTTGGTAGACGAAAATAAGTTACTTTTTCTGGTGATTGTTTTTTGGGTCGATTACTCCATTCATATATAATGGAATGTTGTTAATATATAAATGATATATCGTATTAGTTTTTTGCAAAGAAATATTATAGACAGTACGGGTTAGCAAGACTGATGATATTCTTGGTCTAATTTTTTTTTTAATTTAAACTTTAAGACTCATCATTTCAAACTTCCAATGGCTTGGCGTATTCAATAATGACTGACTGAATTGCAATTCCCACAGGAAACGAAGATCACCTTTGATTGCACTAATCAGTTTGATTGCCACGAGTTTCATCTATCTCTAACAGACGCATCTAGTCGACCTATTTGAGCGTGAAATTATAAACTAAGCTCTCCGTAAGGGAGAATAGTCGTCAAAGCATCTTTCGCGGATAAATGTAGGCATAACTAAAGGGTGTTTGTAGGGTTCTTTCGTCCACTAGCTGCATCTACTCTTTAGCCTTTTACTTTACATCAGTCCTCGCTTCCTTCCTTCAATGTTGCTGTCCAACCTCTCTAACGATTACGTCTTGGTATATCAGTAGGGTTTTCTACCAGTTTCGGCTTTAGATCCTTGTTCTACATTTTCTTTATCTTAGTATCACTGGCTTAAGAGCTGTATGACAGGAATTGCCTCCAGAGCTTCGCTTGGCAGCCTAAATTTCTTCAATCAAGCGAACTAAGTATTGTCTAAGATATTAAAAAAATAAAGACAATTTTTATAATTATTTACCTTTGGCTATGCAGTAAATTTTTAAGGTTATGGTACTAAGCTGCAAAAACAAAATACATTACTATTATTGTATCAGCTGCAAAGATAGTTAATGAAATGGATGAAACTGTTTTCATTAACTCTCCTAGTTGATCGATGGGCAGTTTTTGCTAAAGCACATTGAAGGTCGGTATCTAACATTCGTTTGAGTGCCATGCAGAGCGCGTACCCCCTGACAGACCCTTGGCGTAGCCCCTGGGTTACGCGTACCCCCAGGTTGAAAACTCCTGATCTAAATGGTAATTAGGTTCCAATGTAGCCGGGCCATCCCAAAAAACACAGCACTTATTATATGGAGAAAGAAACTCTAAAATTCTTTCCAGCCACGTACACGTTTTGTATCTCTTATATCTAATTATTCTGTAATATTCAAAAGTACTGTGTTTTGAATCAAATGATAAAAAATCCAATCTTAAACATATACGTCTATATATTATTCAATCTTAGGATCCTATAATATAATTTGCAGGTTTATTATAGCTTCTTAAGCTTCGTTTTTCTATCAAATCAGGTATCGCCACTAAGGAAAAAATTCCACTTGCTTCACCATAGCTACATGTAATTCTGTCGAATATAAACTCAAACCATGGAATTTCATTTTAATTCCGTAATGGATGCGCTTATGTATATTGAAGATCCTTTTCGGCTTATTTCGTTGTTAGAGGAAGGAGAAAGTGAAGAGTTTGGTATCATACAAGCGAAGCATAAATACAAAACTACTAGGTTAATTGCAACTATTTCTAGAAGAGGTTTAATATATAGCAGATTAGAATTTAGGGAAAAAATTGATCTTGGTGTACACACGACATATTGTACATCTAGATACTATACGTATATCATTTCACCATGCCTGCCTCATAACTAGCAGCTTCTAGAATTTCTGTCAAACAGTGATTTTGCGATTTTTATTAACTTAAGAAATGTCCAGTGGCTGGCTACACTTTCCATCACCAGGAAAACTGACTACGTAGGGTATTAGGTCTTTTGGTAAGGGAATATTCAAATTGCCCCCATTTTGTTGTTAGAAAACTGCCGAGTCATCCGACTTTCATATTAAATATATGAAATATTTCAATCAGTCGGGGTGATATTCCGCAAGATTTTCTGCAACAACCAATCAAAGGTTCTTCCAGGGGTAAATTTAATTTTCCATGTAATGCAACGGTAAATAAACTAGCCTTGAAATGTTAGTGATCCGTGATAATTCGATAAAATGGGACACATTTTTAGCACTGAAAGGGAGCTACTGCGACGAAAGTAACCATTGAAAATAAAACTGATTTGTAATTATCGTAGAATTTCAAAGGTAACTTACAAGAAAACTCCAAGTTACTGCATTGAGTGTGGATGACTGTTGTTTAAATATTATTTCACCCTTTTCATTGTTCACATAAGGAACGCAATTCTTAAATTATATTTTTGCAAGTTAATATAACTTGGTGAATGCATAAAACGATTTATATCTACTACGTTAACAGCATTTGTTCAAATGAATGGTCATCTTTGTTATTATCAAGGTAGTGGATTTATATAATTCTGTTTACGTACTAAATTAATTCTTGAAGTGAGACACAAAGCTGAGCGATGGCAGGTAAATTGATAAATAATACTTTAAAGGATGTACTGAACAAAATGGTTGTAAGAGTACAGATGCGACTTTGTGCTATATTAAAAACAGGGATGGCTGGTGGAATGCCTTATGCAACAAAGTTAGAAGATTTGACGGGAGAATCTGTGGAAGAAAAATGTAGGGGTGAGAGTATGACATTATCTCCGTCGCAGCCTTTCACATGAAGACGGCATTTGCCTGAGAATCCGAGGAAATATCTTCCCATTAAATATGTTCACATTTCTATAGCTGGAATCTATTGATTCTTTCCTCAGTGGTCGCCACTGTCCGTCAGCAGCAGTATACACTAGGACTACTCAGTTACTAGGAGGCTAAAAAGGAATGGTAACCGTACATGACATTTTTCTCTTTGTTTTTGTTGGGAAAAACAAGAAGAGTATATACAATGTTCTAAGGGGGTCTACATTAATAAAAATGTTAAAAGTTCGCGTACGATTTATAAACACTGTAAAAACTTTCGAAAGCTTTTATAAAGTGTTAATAAATTGTACACGAACTTTTAACATCTTTATTATTGTGGACCCCTTAGAACATTTTCCTCCTTGTTATTAACGGCAGAATGTGACTAACTCCATCATTGGTCCTTCGATTAACGAAGTTAAGCACCGTTCTGTTTGATCTGTATAAATAAAATGGTGGGCGACATTCAGTGAACATGGGCAGCAACAGGGTCCCATAACGAGGGCTTCCAACATGAATATTAGGCCAGGGGAATATTTGGATACATATTCACCAGTCGATGTTGGCACATTCGCTCTATGAGTATACGTTGGGACACGTACACAAACACACACACATACATATATGATATAGATATATATATACATATATATATATATATATATATATATATATATATATATATATAATATATATATATATATATATATATATATGCATATATATATATATATATATATATATATATATATATATATATATATATATATATATATATATATATATATATATATATATATATATATATATATAGTATATATATACATATATATATATATATATATATATATATATATATATATATATATATATATAAATAGATATATATCTATATCTATCTATCTATATATATATATATATATATATATATATATATATATATATATATATATATATATATATATATATATATATATATATATATATATATATATATATATATATATATATATATATATATATTATTATAAATATCGTTAAAAGCAATTGCTTTAGTGGCATCAATAAGTTTCTTGCAGGTATCTTCATACCGACGAAGTTTTTTCCGATTCTCGTTCGTCAATTTCTGGTGAAAACTACGCAGACTTCCTTCTTCCATTTATTGAATTTTGTCACGACAGCTGTTTCGCCTTATGGCATTATCAAGCGACTACTGACTTACAATCTGACCTTTTGGCCTATTTATCTCATCGTGTGGGAGGTATGACCTTGAGGTATGGGTACTGGTTAGTCTAGGGATTAACAGCTTAAGGGCGTTGTTTTAGTTACAAAGAACATAAGGACATATGTACTGTGACAATAAGAGTGAAAGTTTAAACAGTGGTTAAATAAATATTCAAAATACAATGCCATGTGCTAGAGTTTCCTTAAAAGTATGTTTAAAATTTAACATGTTACATGTTGGTTTTAGATAAAAATTACAAAATTACATACAGGAATGAAAATGAATATAGAAATCTAAATACGGGAGTACAAATATATGTATATATTTTATAGCATGCATAAAGGTACAAGAGATAATTTCTGTTTATACATAAATGTGTATGATTTAAATTTGAGTGTGTGTGTGTGTGTGTGTGTATGTCCAAAATGGTCTACGTTGGTTAACGGTTGCTGATTCGTGTTGGGCGTCTCAGCGACCTGAGTAAGGATGTTACTTGACTTTCGCTGACGCTGGGTCTTCTCATCCGCCTTCCAAGGGGCGCGATGTTCTCGGTGGATTGGGGCGCGCTGTCTGGTCCCTGTTGGCTTGGGTATTCCTTCTCCTGCTGGAGGGGAGTATATGGTCCGATTCTTGTTGGACGTTCAAGGTCGGCTTCTGAATAGCGATGCTCACTGCTTCCGTTATTAAGAGGCGACCGTAGTTGTCTTCTCTGTGTACGACCTGGGTGCCTTCTATGAGCTCTTGTAGAGATGGCTTCCTGTCGTGAACATCTATGTAATGTTGATGGATGGCCCCTTGATTTCTATGAGCCAGCAGACGTCTCCGAAGGGTCGTTGTAGTGTGCCCGATGTAGTTTTGGCTGTGAGGTTTACACACCTCCTCTGGACAAGTATATTTGTAAACTACATTCGTGCACATCTCCTTCGGTCCCCCCGGAGCGGTGCTGTTCTTCATTATTAAGGCTGCTACAAGGTTGGGCTTACTATATATCCTGAGGCTTATTTTATGGTAAGAGGCTTTTGGGGTTACGCCTCTGTTTATTATCCCGCGTAGTGTGCAGCAATCCTCCTTGTATGCAGACCCATAATGTACACGATGGTAAATAATCAAGTCTCCTCGTTTTTCGCCATCGTGTTGGGTGGTAAAATTACGTCCATTTCTTTTTTATTGCTGCTTCGATAATTTGATCTGCATACCCGTTGTTTGTCAGCAGTTGGCGAATTCGGTCGAGTTCGTTATGTATATCTTTCCATGATGAGCTGTGTGTGAAGGCTCTGATGACATACGCACTCACGACAAACTTTTTATATGCGTCCGGGCACTCCCCGCGTGCGTTCAAGCAACGGCCGGTATGAAGATACCTGCAAGAAACTAATTGATGCCACTAGAGCAATTGCTTTTAACGAAAATTGTATTAGAGAAAAACTATGCCCTAAAAGTATATATATATATTATATATATATATATATATATTATATATATATATATATTATATAATATATATATAAAAAAATATATACATATATATGTTATATAATCATATATATAAAAATATCATTCGAGATACAAATGTCCTTTAATATCTAATTCGCTCTACCTTGGAATTTATATATTTTCATATATGTACCGAAGGGGAATTTTTAGTTGATAATAATTTTGTCCCCTCATGGGATCGAACCACCGTCCAGTGGATGGGAACGAAATCAGGAGGATATATATATATATATATATATATATAATATATATATATATATATGTATATATGTG
>NC_061107.1:122776542-122779042 GCF_015104395.2 Macrobrachium nipponense
TATATATGTGTGTGTGTATATACTTATACATAATATATATATATATATATATATATATAATATATATATATATTTTATATATATTTATAGATATATATATATATATATATATATATATATATATATATATATATATATATAATTATATTTATGAATAAATATATACATATAAACCATATATATGTGTATATATATATATATATATATATATATATATATATATATATATATATATATATATAGTATATATATATATATATATATATATATATATATATACTATATATATATATATATATATATAATATATATATATATATATATTATATATAATATTATATATATCGAGCTACAATGTCCTTTAATATCTAATTCGCTCTACCTCGGAATTAATATATTTTCATATATGCTTAACCGAAGGGGAATTTTTTCTCGATAATAGACTTGCCTGGATCGGGGCGCGAACCCAGGATCCTTCCAAATCCAGGAACGTCAGTGAAGCTTTTACCTACTACACTACCGCGAGAGGCTAAAAGTTGATGTCGCCTCTCACCCTGAAATACCTTTCGCGCGCGCAGGTAATTCGTTGGTTTGGAGACAACATCAACCCACCTCGACTCCGGTAGTGTTTGTAGTGCTTTTGACAGCACGTAGCCAATCTATAAGTCATATACTTTTCCGTGATTCATATACATATATCGAGCTACAATGTCCTTTAATATCTAATTCGCTCTACCTCGGAATTAATATATTTTCATATATGCTACAGGCAAGTCTATTATCGAGAAAAAATTCCCCTTCGGTTAAGCATATATGAAAATATATTAATTCCGAGGTAGAGTGAATTAGATATTAAAGGACATTGTAGTTCGATATATGTATATGAATCACGGAAAAGTGATATGACTTATATATATATATATATATATAATAATATATATAATATATATATATATATATATATATATATCTATATATATATATCTATATATATATATATATATATTATATAGTATATATATCATATATAGTATATATATATATATATATATATATATATATATATATATATATATATATAATATATATATATATATATATATATATATATATATATACGTGGCGTGCAAGCTCATTCGCCATAGTCGATGCTTACAACTTATAATATACAAAGTAAAGTCTAGAGTGAGAAGTCAACAGAATACTGAGTGACAAAGAGTGACACTATGTCGTGCGTTCTTGTATGTGCGAGTGTGATGTGTGAGGTCCCGGGCCCAGATAACGAAGTTTGTGCATAAGTTTGGACAAAGAGCTCATTGATGGATGATAAAGGAAGGAGCTCCTTCCTTTCAGTGACGCCATAATTAGAACTTCTCAATTCTCCTACGACGGCGACAAGATCAAAGGTGCGAACACAATAAGATGGATATGAAGGAAACGCTTTCACTCATGTAAATTGATGTTTTTTATCAGAGCAAAGGCTAAAAGCAATTCACAATTCACGAAGCTCATTAACATATTTCTAAATAGGGCAAGAGGGGAAAAGGAGGATGTAACCTTCCAGGTTGGAGTTAATGGACTCAGGGAGCGATTGTGGATAAAGGACAGTGAGAACAGGACATAAAAACTATAAATGGTGGTCCGAGAAAACGGGAAGGTCAATAGAAAAATTATATGAAGCTGCAAATTGCATGACTAGAGTGATCAGGTAAAGGTATACAGGAAGATGGACAGGGAAATTAAGAGGAAATTGAAAGTGAAAAAGGCAAGTATAATTAGAAAGAAGGATGAAGGTGAAAAAGTACCCAAGGGAGAAGAAGAAATTTTACCGAGAAATAAAAGGGGGAAAGGTTTATGAATGTAACTTTCTCTAAAACAAAAGATGCGGAATGAGAAACCTCCGAAGTGAATACTGTTGTGGTAGATGGAGTGAATGTTTTCAAGGGCTGATGATTGTGGAAGACACTCAAAGGCTGCAGGAGTAAAAAGGTCTAGAAAGACTGTTAAGAATTTAGTATCTGAAATGCAGTTGCGTTTTTACTTACTGTGTTGGTCATGGTTTTTGGAAATCATTACTCCCCGGGGAGGGACAAGCAGTCATCACCTTTGCGCATTCGATTTACAGGATGCTAGAGAAGTGAAGAACTACATCACGCCTCCAAGATTCAAATGAGTTGAGTCAAGGAAAAACCCCCGGAAAGGATGAAAGTTCACTCCAGCTGCTGTAATTATGATAAAAGCATAATTCCAACGTATCAGTCAGTCGGAAACGGAATTCTGTGATAAAAGATGTTATTTAAATTGATCAACTAATTTTAGATTGGCGCTGAATAATAATGATAAAAAAAGGGGCTGAAAGTTCTGCTTGCTACAAAAACTAATTTTGCGTGATATAGCTTGGATTAAAGACATCAGAAAGTGTACTCGAGAAGGGCTGAATTTCGCAATTGATACTTCAGTCATGACAAATGGCTAAACTACAGCATTACCGGTATTTTGA
>NC_061107.1:122784042-122796542 GCF_015104395.2 Macrobrachium nipponense
CACTTTTTTCGAATTAGGCATCATAAAAACGCGTTCATTATATCACCTCGATAAGATCATGTATAGATAAGCCGGAATAAGCTCCTGGTCTTCACAAGAGTCGAAAACTCTCAGACATTTAATATGAAACTGGTGTATTTCTATCACGCGAAACTCCTCTCATCTCATGCATACGGAACATTTCAAAGTGCGTGCTGGCGCGCTTTCGTGTGTGCGTATGTGTGTGTGCATGTTTTTATAGGCATCGATAACGAACATATGTCTCAGAATAGACTATATCTATTATTCTTTCGTAAAACATGTCAAGGCGTCATGAAGGGAGGAGGAAATGTCATAGAGCTATGCCCGTGACTGTTAAGAAAAGTTGTTTTAAAAATTATTTATAGAAAGAAAGAATCGCCTTAGGGTTTTTTTAAGCTTTGTTGATGATGAATGACATGGAAAATATTAGTTGGTTCATTTGATATGTTATTTCAGACAAATAAAAAAAATAATATACTAACCATGATTACGATGTAATAGCGGCAATAATGATGACAGATAATTATAAATTTAAAACAGTTAAATTATCACTCACACCACAATAGCGATGGGTTTGCAACTTTATGCAACAGAAAACGACGGTTCGTTTTTATGCGATAGTTATATTGCATAACAGCCAAGACAGAAATATAAGGAAAAGGTTTAGCACCCTCTATCCCGAGTAGCAAAGACGAACAGCAATCACTCAAGATCCAACCACCCTTTGATGGCGAAGCGTGAAATCAACTAAAAACCCGTGTCATGATCCACCAACGTAAAATAATTATCATCCATTATTATGTAAATATTATAAATGAAATACTGATTTCGAAAACAGGGAAAAATCAATTTGGTTTCCAGTGACTTGAAATCGAAAGAAAATGCATAAAAAAAAAAGTCAATTCCCCCTGATCTCTATTTAAGATCTTTGTTTGCGTTCAAATCACAAGTTATATGTTAAGAAGCACAATTTTCAGTGAATTTCCAAAACAAAATAGTCCAGCAAATTATCCGTTAAGTAGCACAACTTTAAGCGAATTTCCAAAACTAAATAGTCCAGCAAATTATCCATTACCGCAACTTTCAGGGAATTTCCTCAGACTGAATTTCATATCATCGTTTTAAAATAATGAACGATTGATTCTTGATTCGTTGTTCCAATTAGGGTGGATCCAAAGGTTATAGAGGATAAAGAATTAAATTAGCAAATCCATAACTTTCAGAATCCAGGACACCATCAATAAAGCAATTCAAGGGATCTGCGTGAATCGTGAATGAAAAATTATCAAAAGTCTCACAAATTATTGTTATATATAGTTATCTTTAGCGTGACATGGTAAAAGCAAAAAACATGCTGACACTATGCGGTAAATCGAAAAATGCTTAAAAATAGTCAATAACAGAGAACATTCTGTTAAAAAATAAGACTGTTTTATTCATTATAACTTCGTACAATGGTCTGCCACTAGCCCCGTAATGTTCTAATGAAACAGTTTTGCTTTATTCATTATAACACTGTATGATACTCCCAGTGAGAATCCAAATAAACCATATTCAAGCGCCTATTTCATATAGACCCTTGTATTTGTAACATGTTTAAGAATGACTTCAATGATATAATTACAGAATTAAATAAAAACTAGTTGCCTTAGAGACATTTTCTTTGTATATGTTTTGTATATGTATGTTTAATATGTTTTGTGATTAAGTTTTTGTTTACCAAAGATCTGAATGTGGTCAGCTGTCGCCCTGTATAATCCTTTAATAGTCTTGTCCCTGTGTCTGAGTAGTTGGACTTAATCTTTTTGTTCTTAAATTGTACCCATGTTTATGCTTGTTTGGAAAGGTTACTCATTCTCCAGGTGTGCCGGATTCTAGGTACTAATCTCCTTATAATCTCTACCTGTCACTTATACGACCTTTCCTGTACTCTCAATTTCTCATATAAGTCAGTTTGTCCGCTAAGTAAAGGACGTTGAGTCGAGAGATCTTGCAGAAACTCCGTTGTTTATCTTTCCTTCCTGGCTTATACCTTTATTTATGGATTTATCACGTTCCAAACTTTCGTGATTCAGTTAAACACACACACACACACACTCATACACACACACACATATATATTATATATATATATATATATATATATATATATATATATATAGTATATGTGTGTGTGTGTGTGTGTGTACATATTACATACATATCGTATGTGTGCGCAGGGAGCCTACACAACGCAATTTACCAGTGGTTTCCACCAACGACAGTAGTCAGTAATTCCAAAAGGTTATTTGAACACGGTAAAAAAAATCGTTGAGAAAATAACATGCATAGTTACCAAGCCTAGAAAGCTTACTATATTTTCTTACCTAGAGAGCAGGAAAAGGCGGCACAAAAGTTTTCCTCAGATGTCATATTCTTGAAATATTTGGTAACCCTGTTTTTCATTAACAAACGGCTTCAGTTATTCTCTTTGTGGAGAGCGATAACATCTGCTTTCTTTGTCTTTGCGTATCACACAGCCTGAATAAGAGATGGAAAGTAAATAAAACACAACCATTCAATTACTTTCTAACAGAATAATAAATCTTATCTCTAAGAACAGTAGGCACTTCTGCCAACACTATATTTTAGAAATACATTTCACTGTTAAACCATAACGAGATTCAACTTTGATATATGTAGTACAATAGCTATCCACGTAGAAAGAGGTACTATAAAAGTGCGCAGGCGCACGAGAGGGAAAATGAGGAAAAAACCCACAAAATCTACATCTACACCAGTCGTAAGACTAATCGCATTATACGAAAACTATTTACAGACACTATAATATGCCTTTTTTATTTAGTGTTAAAAAGATAAAAACTGCCATGGTAAACACAATATATATATATATATATACTGATTTCAATATATGTATATATACATATATATATATATATATATATTATTATATATATATATATATATATATATATATATATATATATAGATCTATATATGCATAGTGGTACCAGAGATAATAAACCAGCGGTACATCTGCATACCTATATTACATATAAATGTGATTTTTAGAATATGTGCGTATATAGTACGTACGTACACACACACACACACACACACACACACACAACACACACACACACATATATATATATATATATATATATATATATATTATATATATAAAGCGTATTATAGCTTTTGTAAATAGTTTTCGTCTATAATGCGATTAGTCTTACGCCTGTAAATGCTTCCGTTAATAAAATCACGTTCGACTGACTAATACCACTAAAGCCGAACGGTTTCGCTATGATGTTTGCGTTATATAGATGGATATTTGAATACCATATTTTTCCTCTTTAAACTGAAATTTCTATGAATGAGCCACATAAAGTCTCTTGTCTCATTGAAAAACACGAGGCCTTTGAGCTGTGAAAGTGGATTTTTTTTTAACGCAATATGAGCAATTCAGGTACAAAGAAGCACTGGCGGAATTAGCACAAAAGAGACTTTCTGGTTGAACTCATAGTAATCTTTTCCAATCTCTTAAGCCCGCTACTAACGTTCAGTTATGCCTGCGCAGTTATAACTGCACAGTTGGACTGTGTAGTTATAACTGAACGTTAATGTGGACAACCTGCACAATTATTCTGGCCTGCACAGGCGGCCTGGGTAAATAGCTCACCTCAATCGATGAACCTCAGTCCAAACGGCTGCGCATGCGCATTGCAATTTTAATGTGGTGGAGGCAATTTTTGGGCTCAGTTCGCTGTCTGTCCGCGGACAGATAGCATCTACTAATAGATTTCATTATATAGATTTCATTGAAATCTATATAAATGAGACTTTGCTTTGGCAAGTAAAATCCAAAGGTTATCGTAACAGACTGATCCTATGTATGTTTATTCGTGGTTATAAACCATAGGCTATATTCAAGACAGTTTTTCTATTAGAATAAATATTTATTATGACAAAATAATTTAAAACAAGAATAAACCTAGTATATGTATCTATTCATGATTATGCACCATGTCTGTAATTCGTTTTTAAAATGAGAACACTATCTGACCAAACAGAATAAAAAAAATATTGGACTATGTATGTTTTTTCATTGCTTACATTTCACGGATGTTCGCTTGGAAATGAAATTAGACTAATCAACACTAATGAAGCACAGGAAGACAGTGGTAAACTAAGGATTTTCATTCATTGTAACACGTCATAAAAAGGTTAATCTTTAAACGAAAACAAATCAGTATTAACCCTTTTAATGAAATAGAAAAAGTATTAGGCCTATATATGTCAACCTTGAAACGACAGCAAGTCAATTACAGCCAGACCATCGAGTGTTGACGCCATGGATGCTACGGAGGGCTGAGGAAACGGCCTGTATCATTAGTGGCGAAGATTTGCCTGCACAGTTGGACTGCGCAGTTATAACTGTGCAGACATAACTGAACGTTAGTGGCGGGCTGTACCGCATCAAATTTGAACAATTATTACTGTACCGCTAAAAGCACCAGACTAAGAAAAAATGTCGGCCCGCGGAGAGGGAACAATTTACATTTTACAGTTCGCTTCTCTAATTGTTCCAAATCATGTTATGTTCCGTGTTTTATTAATTTCCATGCTTTTTTTTTACCTGATTCTTTTATTTAGGGAACTGGATCACAATCCTGTCACTTACGTCCTCTCAGCGTTAGAGTTGCGGAATCTGCTGTGTTTCTGTTTTCCTTGATTCACTTTTATTTGGCCCCTATAAGGTTGAGCTGGGAGTTACCTCGAGGTCAGATAGCTTTTTTTTTTTTTTTTTTTTTTTTTTTTTACCTGAAACGTTCGAACTTGAGAAATACTCTTGTTGATTCCAACTGGCTGCTGTTGATAATCCTCCGTCATGTGTTGTTAACATCCAGCGTCGCTTGCACAATAATCCTGATTAAGGTGACTGATTCATGAGTGAATGCGTGTATTTCCTTTTCTCCATATTTCTGCCTCGTTCTGAAACATGACAAACAAGCGACAAACCCCAAGAATTTAAACTAGATCGCTCTCTTGATTTATAAGTAGCAGTTATATTTCCTTATAAAAGTTCAATATTAAGGTGACCTGAAACATATGTAATCGCGAAAAAAAACAAAAAAAAAATTACGATAAAGAATTCTTATCTTCCTGGAAGCTCAAGAATGGCTGTCAAAATAAACATGAAATCGACTAAATATTTGCGACTTTGAACCAGCGTCTATCAATAAGGTTTCCTTGTAAGCGTATCCAGTACCTATAGAGTTCTTGAAGGTGTGTGCATACAGGGAAATCATCTTCTCTCTCTCTCTCTCTCTCTCTCTCTCTTCTCTCTCTCTCTCTCTCTCTCTCTGTGACAAATTAATAGATTGGAAACAATGACTAAACATTGCTTGAATACAATATGGCAACAAAGTATTGGCCTGACTGAATTGTAGAGTGCCTTTGACACCGACGTACAAGAAATATATCCCCTATTTCTTTGGAATTGATTAAATACTTCTATACTTCTAAGTAGCTAATTGTGTGATAATGATAACTGTATATCTACAAGTATTGACAAAACAGTTAAGATGGATATATGTTAGAAAAAAAGCTGTAATATTTAGAAGAGAAAGAACGTTCGAGAGCAGGGCGGAATAGGAAGATTAAAGTAGGTACCTGGAAATGAAGAGCCCCTATAATCTTGTAATTATAGCCACAGGATTTGTCTCCGAGACATTCAAAGGTCTGTCACACACGGGTCAATTTTTTTTTTTTTTTTTTTTTAAATTGGCAACAGGGCAGATCTTTAAACACCACGCCAGAGAGGTCTTTTCGTGCTGGCAAAATTATAGATCGTGTTGAGGAAGAACCTAACAACGATAAATAGGAATTCTTTTCTGTTCGAGTAATCTATTAGACGAAGGACTCCTTGATTAAGTGTCCCAATACCTCCCTGGCTTCTTCTTCTTACGACATCCCTTGAGCTGGCATCCCTATTTGTGTTTTCTTTTCTAATAAGATTGGACCTTTGTTCTTCCACGGCCGAAAGAATGAAATAGGTTTCTCTTACTCCACCTTAATCAGCCTCGCCCAAGCTGTAGTATACAACAAATTCCAACTCCAATAACAGGACTTAGCGAGATCTTTTTAGCGATATTGTCCTCCGTAAAATACCCTACCAACGTACAGACGAACCCGACATTCTTAACTTTTAGATTATATTCAGAGGCCCTTTCGTTTCGGCATATGAAATAGCTACTTCTTATTCTGGAAGTGCTCTCTTAATGCTATTTAGCCCATCTAACTACCTCATATTCTATGAAGTTTCTGTCTTCCCACGGAATACTGCGTTGTTCTCAGCGACATCTTCATATTACAAATTATAAGTTCTTGCTTTTTTATTCAACGCAGCCTTCATTTCCTAACGTCATTTTGAATGTCCACTGTTAAGCTTAACGGCATTCATGATTTTCAACTACACTCTGGAATGATGATGCAAACGTGGACTTTATGAACTGTACTTCCTAATGGATGCACTTCTGTATTTCGGCTTTTTAGAAAATCTTATTTCCAAAATTTGTAAGCTTGCTTATGCTCTCAAAATAAATAACCGATCTTTTCCTAACTCAGTATTCTCAGTTTACTAACTAGAACAGCTCTGGGAATCTACTATTATGAATTGATTGTGTTTCTATCGATCCAGTTTCACGGAAGCCAAGATATCCTAATTAGTTTTATCTCGTAGAACATTTTTCATGCATAATAAAAGTCAGTTTTATTGTAAAGGTTGACGTAGTAACAAAGCGAGGTCGCAGTAATCACAGGTCTTGATAGGAAAACACAAGATTGGATGAAGACATTTTTCATAGACCTGCAATACAGTGTTCAATTTTAATTTATACTATAAACTCAATACACCAAATTCTAGAAAAGAATAAAAAGACAGTTTTTGCAGAAAATATTTCTATTATTTTGAAATAATGAAATTCAATGCTTTATACTGTAAGACCTCGTTCTTCACGAAAAGCAGTTTATATGGAAGTTCTCTCACACAGATGCAAAGTTTATAACTTCTTACGCAGCAAAGGCAAAGGATTATTCCCAAAACTGACAGGAGGAAGGCGCACATCAGTGGTATGACGATAAATATGCGTTATTTACCAATTCAAGAACAGCAAAGCAAGATGAAGTATGATTAAATGAAATCAGCCAATATACGAATGGTCGATTACTTGAAATCTAAATGATTTGGGAAAATAATCATTCACGGAAACATTGCTTTCACTCGTTACATTAAGATCATTTTCCTTATACAAACCATTGTCACTTTTCCAAATGTTATAATTTCAACAAAATACCAATGGTGAAGCACCTTCGTTCATTAGACTTTATCAACTGAGTCGCATAGGAATCCACGTTAACTTATATATCCCAGAGAAGTGAACTACTGAAGATAAATCCTATTGTAATAATAAAAACAGCAGTACTCGTTTAACTCAAAGTGTGCTCAGTAACGCAATGTTGCACACACGCACACAAACACACACACACACACGTACACACACATACACACACACACGCACACACACACATACACACATACACACGCACACACCACACACACACACACTACACACACACATATATATATATATATATATATATATATATATATATATATATATATATATTTAATTATATGTATGTATGTTACTAAAAGGACCTCATTCACACTGGATGGTATTTAGCAGAGTTATTTATTAAAGATAACTCCGCTAGATACCATCCATTTCGAATGAGGTCCATTAGTGATTGTACTGTTTCACAGAACAATTGTGCATGTGATAAGTTAATATATATATTTATATATATGTATATGTAGTATCTATATATATATATATATATATATATATATATATATATATATATATATATATATAATTACAGGGCATTTGATTCTCACTGACAAAATGACTCGAGATATCTTTGAAACACAAACAGTCATGACAAAATAGCCATGCACTAGGTAATCTGCCTTTTATATTTATATATCGTTTCGTTCAGAATCTCCGATTTATTCATTATAACGATTTTCATTGGTTTCATTTTACCATTAGGTATTTTTTTCACTTTGTTCTCCTATTCTCTCTTTCCTTGTTTCTTTTAGGATTGTTGTGTTTTGTTATCTGAATTTCCCCCGTTCAAGTATAATTAGATCATATTGTTAATTTAGCGTATTTATTTAATTTTTTTCACTTTAATTAATTTCTCTTGCATTCTGTGTCTCCCATTTTTCATTATATTCTCGTTTTTAATATGCTGCAGTTAATTTCAAACTAATGATTTTGTTCCATTTTGCTGTCAGAAAGTATCTTTCTTTTAAAGTAAACCCGTTCTCCAATTTCCTACTTCTTTCTCTGTATTTTAGTAGTTCATCTATTACACTTCTAATGACTTGCATTCTCTATTTTTTTATTCCCGTCCGTACCCTCTCCGACAACTCTCTTTTCTATATTGACTAAGCTAATTTCATCAACTTCTGCTAAATTCGCTCTCTCTCTCTCTCTCTCTCTCTCTCTCTCTCTCTAACATGCGCACACACACTCATGCAACAAACAACTCAGTAAATCTTAATTCACGCCCTATAAATCTAAATCTTTGCCAGCAGAAACACATTTCCCTACTTTTTTTTTTTCTTCTGCATACTGTTTTACAATGTCTATCTTCATTTAGGCAGCCTATTTCTTACTCCCCTTTGCCTCTTCCGACTCTCCTCTCTTTTTCCTTGTTTAGGAATTTTTTCAAACCAACGACCTCGTCGAAGTCCCTTAACGAGACCAATGTAGCGCAAAAAGAAAAGAAAATGAAAAAGAAAATGAAAATGTGAGCGTACCAAACCTTATCCCGATAACGTGTCCTCATTTGACTGCTGGTGTACTGGCTGGTTTCTGGTATTAGAATTTCTCTCTGACCAAGGAAATTCAACAATTTTAGCCGATTTCCTCTTTGTTAGGTAAGAGACGTCGGGCTATGAAATGGCAATTACTTCTATTTTTAATATACCGCATACATGTAATTTACCTATTCAATTAACACATTTCCTAAAATGCCGAATATGAAAACGCAGTAAAGAGGCAAAAGCAAAGTTGGATGAACATTATATTTGTGTCAATGTTAGGAAACCACAATGAAGGAAAGTATGCTTGGTTATAGGAATACCTTCAAGAAAGTGATTGTGAATAATAGATTGGTAAATCGAAGTTAGCAGATTTTGCAGAGCCCCAAGAAAGAGCACATAATCCATAAGGTCACCTTCGGTCGTAAGTTGTCTAATCAATGTTACAAATATTCCCATTGACTATTCAATACATGACAGCGAGAAAATTGATGACGAATGGTATACATACCTTAACATGAATCAAGTGCATTCAAATATAAGCACGCTCATACACTTATTTTTGCACGCTCATACACTTATTTTTCAGGAAGTGCTAATGGTTTGTGATATAAATACGCATTGTCCGAGAGAAGGGTAACACCTGTTGTGGGGTCGTTGGTCCACTATACTTTTCACTACTGAGGGGATGCGTTAAGTTCACAAAGCTCTGCTTGGCAGAAAAAAAGAACAAGTCAGTTCACCAAATGACTCTCCGAATACCTTGCTCTCTTGTTATTTTCAATTAAAAACGAATAAATGAATAAGCCCTATGGTTCTGAATGTACGTGGAGGAGGTAACAGAGAGAAGAACCGTATGAATTTTTATTTATTTAAAGAGATCAAGCTGGAAATGATGCTACTTAGACGAAAGTGGATCTACAGAGAATGCGAGACTGGATAAAACAAATGCTGTTGTTTTAGATTTACCTGACCTTATGTCAGCACGGACTCTTGCTCATAGAGCAGCCCATAAAGTAAGGCATTGTTCAAAACTGCGTAATGAGGCAACTGGTAATATCAAGTATACTTGGAGCAGAAATGCCAAAGAAGGAAAGTTAATGATGGTTACCAGGCGCTTCGCAATTAAAGTAGTGCTGTGATTTGAAAGGAAAGGTAAATAACAGAGAGAGAGAGAGAGAGAGAGAGAGAGAGAGAGAGAGCTCGGTTTGTTTGCCAGGAGTTTCTGGAGAAAATGGGAATAGCGTTCTAAAAGAGGATTGATTGTTGGGATTATGGGTTTCTCAAACAAGAATAATCATTAAAAGGAATTTGTTGCAGTATGTCGTAGTAAAGACGCATGGGCCAACTGATGGATGTAGAAGTGAGAAGAGGATTGCCGTGGGGTTTTATCTGATCCTCAGCTGGTTAAAACAGAAGAGGAAACAATGCAAAGGTCAATTAACAAGGGAAGGTTCGAAAAGTCCCATAAACGTGATGCAGATAAATGAGCTAGTCTAGAAGGAAATGAAATTAGCATGATAAAAGTAGTTGGGGGAAAACAGCTTGTTTAATGAAGACAGACAGCACCTGGCAAGGATTACGCAAAGCTCTAGGATGGCATCGCAGAAACCGAAGGGATATTTACAGGGTGTAGGAAGGTAAGAGAAGGGAGGAATTGCAGCTCTTTGTGAGGCAATGAAACAAGATGGCTAGAAAAAAATTAGATACTGCTATAATCCAGTTTTAGGACGATTGATAGGATTATGCAGCAATATAGAAGAGGATAACAAGGCTAAAGATAAAAGCTTTTTGTGAGATGGTGAGACAAGAAGATGGCTAAAAAAAATAGATACTGCTGTAAGCCAGTCTGAGGACAATTGATATAGAAGAGGATAACTAAGTCAAAGATAAAGTGAAGGAAAGAAGAATGAAGCATGGTAATACCGTAGGTGATAGCTATAGTGTAACTTAGAAGAAAAAATTCAGATCGAATGATGTCTCATTAGGATGTAGTTACACGTTGATAGAGTGAATATTTAGATGATTTCATGGGAATAATAAAGGACATCTCAATAAGCAGCAATGGAAGAGGTTAGTGAAGTTCTAATACCCTGTAGAAGAATCAAATGTAGCAAGGTAAAATATATATATATATATATATATATATATATATATATATATATATATATATATATATATATATATATATATATATATATATATATTACCAGCGAAGGGCGCTGCCCCACCACTAGCTTTAATATTTGGTATGCGTTTTAGCCATAACGTTAGGCGAACTGGTAACCCTCAGTCTCTCTCTCTCTCGCTCTCTCTCTCTCTCTCTCTATTCCATCAGGTCATTAAATTAGAGTCGGAGTTACAAAAATACATACGTTTATTCAAAGTAAAGTATTAGTTGAATAATTCAAGTTCTTACAAGATAATTAACGGAATGATAATAGTTCAAGTCTCACAGACAACTAACTCAGATAACCCCCCGGTATTTAAATGTCTTTATCAGTAATTTGTCACACCAATTATCTCTTCTCCAAAATATTATAGTTCCTTCCACACGGGACACTCGGTCCCCTCACTAGGACACTCGGTCCTCTTACGAGGACCGCCTGTTTGTCCTGCATCTTCAGCCTGAGCACATGTTATAGCGCTCAACAAGTCACCTTCAGCCTTCTGCATCATCAGTAACTTTCATATTGCATCCTCGTTAAAACTATCGTGAGAAATTCTAGGCTTGTTTGTGTCGGCTCCGGTTTCGTTTACTTCCAAACTTATGGGAAAGATGCTTTGTAATAATGAAAGATTTAGGCCACACGAACACGTGAATGCACTTCTTTCCTCATCTTAAACTGTTGTTCCCGATTGAGTCGTGTTAGCATCTGCTATTCCTTCTCGGTCAAAAATCCTTCCCCAAACTTTATGGGACTTACAGACATCTTTACAAATATTCAGGAGAGAAATTATTATCATCTATTCACTTGGTGTCTTTCACTCATCCATGCATACTTTGCATGCATTTCTCAACAACACAATCGCTCTCACCATCTTTCAATAGCATTTCAAATATTAACCCAGCAACTGCTGGTACCTTTTAGTTTGCTACATTTAATTCGTCTACTTATTTCTCTGACAGCCACTGGTATAGGGTATTAGAAATCCACTAACCTCTTCCATTGATGCTTATTGAGATGTCCTTTATCATTCCTATGAAATCTTTAGTTTTAACCCTTAAATTTGTTTTCCTAATTTCATTCACCGAAATTTTCTGGTTCCCTTCTAATGCATTTATTAACTCCCCAATTCTGCTAAAAGAATTCACGTTTTCGCAGTGTTAAAATCCACCACTTTCTGAATATTGACGACTTCCGACCACAATTTTACAACGTCCTTTTACCAAAGTTTTCCATCATTTTCACCACTTTTAGCAACAAAAGTACCTGCTCCAAAACCCAAATTATTGCAACCCCCTCCATTATTGTCATTCCTCACTACGATACTTACTTCTTCATCAACAAGATCCTTATCCCTAACCACACCACTTATTTCTGCTAACAAATCTTGATCACTGCCACGTTCCATCATT
>NC_061107.1:122801542-122834042 GCF_015104395.2 Macrobrachium nipponense
CACGATGGAGGTAAAATATGACGTGGTGAAGCGTTCGGAGAAGGGAGAAACTAACACCGAAATAGGTCGTGCTTTAGGCTTGAGCAGGACGACGGTGGTAACTATTGTGAAAGACAAGGAACATATTCTGAAGCACGTTAAGGATGCTGCACCGATGAAGTCAACGGTGATAAACGAGAAGCAACGTAGCCAGAGCATTGTTGAAATGGAGAAGCTCCTGATGATCTGGCTGGAGGACCAGAACCAGCGACGTGTTCCGGTGAGCTTAAGTGTGATCCAGGAGAAGGCTAGAGCGATGCATGAGGCAGTAGTGAAAAAGTTTGGCGAAGGCAGTGCTGGTGGTGAATTTTCCGCGAGTAGAGGTTGGTTTAATCGTTTTGAGGCTCGTGCAAATTTGCATAATGTGAAGCTGCAAGGTGAAGCTGCTAGTGCTGATAGCGAAGCAGCAGGTAGTTTTCCAGGTGGTTTGGCCGAGATAATTAAGGATGGTGGTTACACGGCTGACCAAGTCTTTAATGTGGATGAGACTGATTTATTTTGGAAAATAATGCCAAATCGAAAGTACCTTTCCAAGGAGGAGAAGTCAGCACCTGGCCCTAAAGCTGGAAAGGAGCGACTGACTTTGCTGTTTGGGGCCATTGCAAGTGGCGATTTGAAACTGAAGCCCTTGCTGGTGTATTTGGCCGAGAATCCCAGGGCTTTCAAGGGTATTTTCAAGAGTCAACTCCCTGTGATTTGGAAATCAAAAAAGAAGGCTTGGGTTACCTTGATGGTCTTCGAAGATTGGTTCAAAGACCATTTCGTGCCAGCAGTGGAACGGTATTTGACTTCGAAGGGTCTGCCTTTTAAGGCCCTCTTAGTCCTGGACAATGCCCCTGGTCACCCTTCAAATTTGAGCGACATGCACCCTAATGTGAAGGTGGTGTACCTCCCACCTAATACCACATCGCTGATACAGCCAATGGACCAGGGAGTAATAGCTAATTTCAAGGCTTACTACCTTAGAAGGACCATACGTTTTGCTTTGAGGGCCATAGAAGCTAACAAGGAGTTGACGCTGAAGCAATTCTGGAAGGGCTACAACATTGCTGATGCAGTGAAGAATATTGCAAGCGCTTGGGACGAGGTGAAGACGACCACTTTAAATGGGGCCTGGAAGAAACTGTGGCCACAGTTTGTGCACAGTTTTGAAGGCTTTGGCCAGGCAGAAGACGTCGAGACTGTGACGAGGAAGATAGTAGGGCTAAGCAAGAGGCTGAAACTAGATCTTGAACCTGATGATGTAACAGAGCTGCTGGCATCCCATGGAGAGGAATTGTCAGCAGAGGATCTGCTTGAACTTGAACAACAAATGATTGAGGAAGAGGAGGCGGCACCAGAGCCAAAAGCCAGGTCATTAACTGTGAAAGGCTTGTCAGAGGGTTTTACTCATCTGGAGAGAGTCTTGGCTTCTTTTGAGGCAGAAGACCCTAACGTTGCCAGGTTTGACAAAATAAAACGTGGAATTTTGGACTTAGTAACTTTCTACAAGGAGACCCTGAAGGAGAAGCAGACGAAGAGAAGTGTGCAGTCCAGGCTTGACACTTTCTTTCACAAGTCTCCAGTACCACCACCTCCCACTCCTAGTCCTGGTAAGGAATTCTGAACTCTTTTACTAATTTATGTGTTTACATAGTGTACAAATAAGATGTGTTAATTTTTTAATGTAACAACTAAATGTTAGAGTAAATTGTAACTTCACTAATATTCATCATTTGTAATTTTATTGCAGAAGTGGTGACAGTTCCAGATCCCCCTGTACTACCTGTGACAGTTCCAGATCTCCCTGTACTACCTGTGACAGTTCCAGATCTCCCTGTACTACCTGTGACAGTTCCAGATCCCCCTGTACCTGGACCCTCTGTAGCAGCCCGTCCACCTGTACTACTACAATCAGGTAAGCAATTTCATTTTTCTCATTTTCATGTTGGAAATTGTTTACACCCTACTAGTACATTATGACATACATACGTACACTACTTACATAGTGGTACAATGTGTTTGATGTTGCATAACCTTATTATTATTTTTTTTCATTTCAGACACCTTTGATAGTGACAGCGACCCAGATGACCCTGAGCCTTTCCATGGTTTTGATGCCTCGCCCTATTCATCAGGTAAGGAATCCTTAACAAATTTGTATAAAATGTTTTATAAATTGCTAATAGAAATTTTATTAAAAGTGTACATATGCAACAGTTTATGTACCCTATCATTCTTTCCAGATCTAGATGTTCCTTCATCAGAGCCCAAATCAGTTGATACGAGTAGTATCACCTCTCCAACTCCTTCAGGTAAAAGAATTCTTCATCTTTTATATTGTACATATTACACACTACATATGTCAAACAGTAATAACATGTGCAGTAGTTACGGTAGTAACTCTATCATTTTATATATTTTTTATCATTCCAGACTCCCAAGCACCTGCCCATCCCACTCCATAGCCCAGCCACCCACTCATCTACCATATGCCCATCCCAGTAAGCAAGCCAACCACTAGAATTTGGTAAGGACATTTTTTTTATTAATGTTTTATTATTACATATGTAATAACCATGTTATGTATGTAACATACATACTATAATCATATGTACATTATCATTCCAGACTGGCATGCACCTGTGACTTACATAAACCAGACCTCTACATAACCTACATGTCTTCATTTTGCTGAAGGTAAGGAATTCTCAGTTGTTTTTAATGTGTGTATACGTACAATAAATTTTGTACACCTAAGTGGTTACATACTGTCCTTTAATATTAATTCTTCATTCCAGACTGCCCATCATCCTTGCCTGTTATCTGTGATAAAGCACACTGAAGTTAGGTATGGAATGCATCCTTATCATGAATGCTCTACACCTCCACCTCCATCTCCCACAACCTAGGTAACAGCTTTGAGACTCACTAAAAGTTGGTAAGTTATGTAAGGAATTTCTAAATTAAGTTTTATACTACATGTTATATGTGATATTAAACCACTGTATGGTGCATATTACTGTATGTAACTTACTCTGCATAGAGGACTTACTGACAAAATTATTTTTTGTACATTCCAGTGTAGAAAAATATGTATTCAATTCCTTTAATTTTACTAGTTATTAAAAAAAATATGCATTATCACTACGGCATCAGTATTAAAGTGCTTTACCTATGTAATTACTTAATTAGTCAATTTTAAAATTAACGTAATTTTTATAAATAGCTTTTCTCGTCTAATCCTTTTAAATGGCTATTGCCGTAAACAAACCACCACTTTTAATGCGGAAAATGTTTTCTTTGTTTACTGAGTGACGGAGAACCGGCAGTACCTGTCAAGAACTTAACAACAGCAGTCTTCAGCAGAAGTGCCAGTCATACTTACCGTGGATTAAACTTTGAAGTGATTTAGTGAAATATGGATCTTATCATTTGCATCACGGTCATGTGTTACGCAAATATGGAATAATTCTATCAAGTTACCATTGGACCCGGACCTGCCAAAGGGGAACTCGCTTACCTATCTCCTAAATCACACTAAAAACAAGGTGAGAGAAAAGCTATTTTTTCTTTGTTTTTTAAACTGTCCAAATCTTTACTTTTATTCCTGCAGCTTTAATCGATGCTTATGTGATAAGTGTGTTATTACCTATACTTATCCAATTTATACGTACCTTACCTATACTTACCTTAAATATATGTGAATTACATACGCATTTATACTCCTAGTTACTTTGTTTGATTGTATTTCATTAGTCAATTTACTATTTAATTGTATTGAATTCTGTTTGTTTTTACTCTTTATTTTGACGTTTTGTTTACTGGGATAGAAATATACTTTACATTTTACTTGTTTACTTTTGGGCTGTTATTTCATTGGGGTAGTTGCGTCCAATTCTGTTCATACATGAAATCTTAAGATTTCCTCTTGTTCACTATTTCAGATGTGTTTGTATACTTTCGGATTCATTTCATTGGCCTCCGGATGATGCAGCCCAAGTACTCACTTTCTATCCTTATGGTTCACGTCAAGTGTTTGTTTGTCATTCAGAAGTTTATTTTTGTGGTTCGATTATATACATTACAATTAAATTCATTGTAACTTATACTTTATTATTTAATATATCCTATATTAACTTATAAATTTAATAAGTTACCTTATCTTTAAAATCTGTATAGAATTCATTTTTATACATCCAGAACCCCCTGAATGATGTAGGCTATGGGGCCACATAAGACTTTGTCCATCCAGGGTTACATAGCACGACAACTTTAAACTAAAAGTAAGGAATTAATTAACATACATTAACTCTTTTAGTACTCTTGATATATCTACAGTAATTAACATATTGCATTCACGACTTTCTGTAGTGTATATTTTGTACACTAATTTTGTTACTTTTTCCTTCCAGAACCAACATTTTTCACACAACTCCAGGTTGTTACTACACATTACAAGTGTCATCAAGGGATAACTACAAGTAGAAGCACCATTTTTGGATGGAAAAAACCCTTCAGGAAAGTATACGTATCAAATGTAACATGTAGTGTAACAAAGTATGAACAGTAAGGTTTTTACATACAGTATTACATACGTACATAACTTTTTTTTACAGGAATTTCCAACCAAGTTTGAATACATACATGTTATAAACCACTGTACACATGGTTACTGTATGTAACTTACTAAACATACATACATTACTTAACTTTGATACTTTTTTGGTACATTCCAGAATCCCAGGACCCCCTCCATGATGCAGGCTATGGGGCCACATAAAACTTTGTCCAGGGTTACATACATAGCACGACAACTTTAAACTACTACAGTACTAAAAGTAATGAATTATACATAGTAATTAACATACATTAAGTAAGTTTTATACTAAAAAAAAGTGACCAAGATCTCTCACATGGGATAAGTGATCAAGGTCCCTCATGGAATTACTATAATACGTAACTGGTAACTTTGCAAGGTTGGTAAAATCTCCACTCCCTGCTGAACAGAGGGTGTAGACCAATCATTTACAACATGCATACCAATTGATATTAAACCACTGTATGGTGCATATTACTGTATGTAACTTACTATGCATAGAGTACTTACTGACAAAATTATTTTTTGTATATTCCAGAACCCCCTGAATGATGTAGGCTATGGGTCCATATAAGATTTTGTTCATCCAGGGTTACATAGCACGACAACTTTAAACTAAAAGTAAGGAATTAATTAACATACATTAACTAAGTTTTATACTACAGGTTATATGTGATATTAAACCACTGTATGGTGCATATTACTGTATGTAACTTACTATGCATAGAGTACTTACTGACATAATTATTTTTTGTACATTCCAGAACCCCCTGAATGATGTAGGCTATGGGGTCACATAAGACTTTGTCCATCCAGGGTTACATAGCACAACAACTTTAAACTAAAAGTAAGGAATTAATTAACATACATTAACTAAGTTTTATACATGTTATATGTGATATTAAACCACTGTATGGTGCATATTACTGTATGTAACTTACTCTGCATAGAAGACTTACTGACATAATTATTTTTTGTACATTCCAGAACCCCCTGAATGATGTAGGCTATGGGGCCACATAAGACTTTGTCCATCCAGGGTTACATAGCACGACAACTTTAAACTAAAAGTAAAGAATTAATTCACATACATTAACTCTTTTACTCTTGATATAACTCAAATTAAGGAATTAATTAACATACATTAACTCTTTTACTCTTGATATCTATAATTTACATATTGCATTCAGGACTTTGTGTAGTATTTTGTACTAATTGTGTTATACTTTTACCTTCCAGAGCTATCAGACTGGGATTTTAGTGTACTCCAGGATGTACTACCAAAGGATTATATACTACATACTTCAAGAACTTCCATAGTGTACCTAAGGATACTTACATCCTTAAAGTCAACTAAGGACTTGGTAATACCTCAAGATTGTGCTTTATAGTGTCACAAGAGTATAATAAAGATTATATACCTTCAAGAACCACCCTTTGGCATTGAAATAACCACACTACACATCATGCAATAGTTGCATGTCACACAGGTAAGGTCTTTTTAACTTTTTATTAGTTTAAGGCATATTTCCAAGTGTCAGTCCGGTTTACGACGATTTTCGGCTTACGACGCGTCTCAAGAATGGAACCCCGTCGTAACCCGGGGACTGCCATAGGAAGAAGGGTCAAAATGTCTTCTTGTAACTGTCATTACGAGATGAGAATACTAATGGTATCAGAAACTAAGGAGAGAAGGGAAAAGGCAGGAAGGAAGATCAGAGTAATTTCGGTTATGAGCAATTAATTTGGAAAGAACGTATGTATTCAATTTTAGTAAGAAAAGGCTGAAAACGTAAAGAAAGAAGAATTGAGAACATCCGAGTCCCCCCTTCACCAGGCCATGAAATAAAAAAAAAGGAAAGAAAAGGGAAGGAGAATTGAAAACATCTGACTTCCCACTTCCCTACGCCAGCAAAAAAAAAAAAAAGGGGGGGGGGAAAGTAGCCTTGAGAACATCTGAATTCCCCCTTCACCATGCCAGTACAAAAAAAAGGAGAGAAGAATTGAAAACATCTGGATTCCCCCTTCACCACGCTAGTAAAAAAAAAAGAAAAAAATAGGGGGAAGAGAAATTGAAAACATCCGAACTACCACTTCACACGCCAGTAATAATAAAAGAATAAAAAAATAAAAGGATTTTCCAGTATATTTTCCATCCCTAATATTTTACACTCAGCGGTCATAAAATATCACATAATGAGCTTGCGTCTTCTCATAAAATATCGCATAATGAGCTTGCCTCTTCTCCGAATACTTTATGACGTCCTTCAAGTTTCATATGAGAACCTCAAGTGTTCATTTCTATATGAAATTTCCAAAAGTAAAATGTTTATTAGAAATTCAAAAGATTAAATATTTCTGTGAAATACCTGGCGTATGAAAACATTATATTACATATCAAATCATGGTTCTATTCAAAATTCGATATATGTTAAATGAGGATAGAAAAAGCAAAGTACATAAAAATGGTGTAATTCTTTGTTAGACAGTTATCTCACAAAGACAAAATTATTTTTTCCTATCTTGCCTCTTTTCCACTTAACGGGTCCGATTTTATTACATCACAGCTGTCTGTTTTTGTTCCAGCTATTCTGCATCTACCGTCTTTAACCTACCATATCCGGGGGTCGAGACGATTCCCAACCCATCCCCCTCCCCCCCACCATTATATCAATCGCGTTTTTCAATCGAGAATTACAGTGCATCCTTAATTTGCAGAATTAGGAGACGCAAATAGTTGTGTACCACCTCTCACGCGTTCTAAGCGCCAGAGTGTCAATCACCTATCCCGAATCCCAAAGTATCAAGAATGAACAGCTCCTGATAACATTTTTGTATGATTTGCCATAACTGTACAAGAATCTCTGTTCTTCATAAAAAGGATTTATATTTTACTGGAGTTTCACAGTGGCACTAATTGCTTTGTTAATTAACGTAACCTCAGTCCCACGCAGCTAGTGCCTTTAGCTCCTGTATAAATACTTCTGATTAAATAATAATCATCTTTGTTAAGTGTAACTTTGTCTTTTTCCCTTAAATCCATCAGTTTTAATACCCCTTTTCCCCTTTTCTCTTTATAACTTGCGTGTCATCCAATCTTGTCAGATGTCAGTTAATCTTAGAGTAAATGATAAACTTCACACATACTTTGTACACTAATTTTCTCTGTGCCAAGAAACATCCCATACAATTAGTTAAAGAAGAACAATATCCCAGTCAGTTGTGAGATCCTACAGGAGAGATTTGTCTCATTGAAAATGAAAGGAAGAAAATAATAATATATAATAACAATAATATTCTTAATTGCTTAGTACTTCGGACACAAAATCAACCACTATTAGACTCTACAGGTTTACCCTTTGCTTAGCTAAAATGTGCTAATTTCCTGAATCGATCCGTGTGATGGTAATTGCTTTATAGCAAAGGAAGATAAAGGAAAGGAAAACGCATCTTCGAGAAATTCTGCAGTAAGGAGGCTTTCGCTCCTGTGTTGGAGGCGCCTGTTCTCGCGGTTGTTCTGGAATCATCGGGCGTATTGTGGAGCACAACACGCGCCAAAGTGTCGGGAGGAACGCCGCGAAATATGATGCAATACCTCGTCTAGATTCATCTAAGAAGTTCTGGTAATCTTGGGAGTCTGTGACGCTCGCTGTAGGCTCCGCCCTTAGAGTGCCGTATAAATATGACGGTCGAAGTAGGAGAAAGCAGAGATCGTAAAAGAGAGATCACCAGTTAGTCACAAAGAGATATCCTCAGTAAGCGCCAGAGATCAGATTATCGGTGAGAGATCAGCAGCAGCAGAGATCATCCGAGAGAGATAAGAGAAAAAGGGACCGACGAAGGATGAGAAGAAAAGTTGCTCGAGAGTTGGTTGGATTTTGGTCAAGCCATCTTCAGGAGTGGATGATATAGCTTACATTTATATTTTTTATGATAAAATAAGAGAGTATAACTGGCTGCTATTAGTAATATAACAAAGTACTTGTTTAAAGTACAGCAGTTTTATAAATATGTTGTTATATTGGGTTGGTGATCATTTACCAAAGAGCAGCTAACATTTACCTCTGGCTACGTATATACTTATCTCACTAGTCTGTATATAGCTATTGGATTAACAGGATTACTGTAGCTTCGGTTGAAGACAAATAAAGAAGGTTTAAGGACATCGGTATTATCTCTGATTATTCCACCAAGTACAATTGGGATATTACAGTGGACGACCGAGTTATTTCGACGTTGGGGAAGACTTCAGAGAAGAGATGTCCTCCTAGAGGTTTTGGGGAGTTCCTGCCTTTCAAGTATCAGGAGTAGACTATTTTCTGCAATACGGAGTCAAGAGGACGTCTGCAATTGCCGTTCTTCTTTTGTGAAGCCATCGCTTCAAGTCGCTAAACTAAGCAGCAAGTATTTGAATTACCTCACTGTTCTCCCAGTTCATGCAGTGTAAGATTTTGTCTTTTTATGTAAATAGGAGATACCATTCGGCATTTACCTTTGTTAGTAAGCTTGTAAATAAACCTTTGTTGTGTAAGTGTTTCTTTCTATATTCGTATCCCCAGTTTCAAATGATGGTATTGGAATATTTTTTTTATTTATTTCATATCGAACTTGAAGTGGACCTCTCCCTCAGAGGCCATAACATTGTGGCAACCTTTGGCCAGGATATTTCGACACCATAAGAGATTGAAACACGGAGAATATAGAAAGAACCAGGATGAGTGAGATGGTGAAAGAGTTTATTGAGTCAGGCAAGCTCTTGGGTCTAGAGGGGAATGATCTCTGTGAGTATGTTGAAAAGAAAGAAAGAGAAAAGTATAAGAGAGATGAAAGAGTGTCTGAGAGTGGGGAAAGAGCAGCTGAGAGGGAAATGCAGCAAGAGAAAGAGAGAAGCAATGAAAATGCAGCAAGAGAGAGAAATGTTGGTAATGCAGCAGGAAGAAAGAGAAAAGGTACGTATGCATGAGCAGGAAGAGAGAGAGAAAGAGCGTTTGCATGAGTTGGAAATTGCTCGGTTAAGGGAAAGTACTCGTAACAGCCGTACAGGCGAGAACGAAAACGAAGCTGATACGTTAGGTATGAGTGCAGTGCTAAAATTAGTACAAAAGTTTGATGAGGAAGATGTTACGACATATTTCATGTGTTTTGAGAAGTTAATGGAAGGAGTATGTTCTCCTAAAGAAACGTGGACTTTATATTTGCAGTCAGTTTTGAGTGGTAGGGCGCTTACTTTGTATAGTTGCATGTCTAAGGAGGAATGTGATAATTACGATATTGTGAAAGAAACTGTTCTTAGCGTGGATAGGTTAGTACCGGAGGTGTACCATAAGAAATTTAGAAGTTTGAGAAAGGATGAAAATATTATGTATGTAGAATACGGTAAGAAGTTGTAAAGGCTGTTTTTTGATTGGTTAACTTCTGCTAAGGTTGAGGATTTTAATGGTTTGTTGTTAGAAAACTTCAAAGATAACGTATCCCCTTAGATTAATTATATAGAGGATAGGCGAGAAGTATCTTTTGCAGGAGCAACTAGGTTAGCTGACGAATATAGTCTAACTCATAATTTGAGTGTTAGTAAGAAACAAAATGATCCTTTGTCTGGTAGAGTACAAAGCAGTAAAGGTTTCAGTCCTAGTAATAGCAATGCGAGTGAAAGTGACTATTCCTGTTATGCATGCAGAAAACCTGGTCATACGTCTAAGGTTTGTAAGAGTAAGGTGGTATCTAGTGGCTCAGAATTAACTTGTTTCCGATGTAATGGGAAGGGGCATTTAGCGAGAAATTGTCCAGTAGAAAGGAAGGACGGTAAGAAACCAGTATCTCTAGTTAACCTTTCGTCAAGTAGGAATGATGTGATGAGAGAAACTAGGAAAATTTTTGGTGAATTTCTGTCAGAAGGCGTAGTTTCCTCTCTTGGAGGAGTAGATTCGAGAGAAGTAGTCTTGCTTTGAGACACAGGAGCTGCTGTCTCACTGATTAGGAGAGAGTGTGTGCCGAACAGGGCAGAAATCAAAATGGAAGAGAAAGTCATGTTAGGTGGATTTCCTAACACTTGTGTTCTTTGTCCTTTGTTGAAGTTGAATTTAGAAAGTCAGGTAGTGTCAGGAGAAGGGAAACTTGCAGTTGTGGACAGTTTGCCCGTCGAAGGCGTTGACATTATTGTTGGTAATGACTTAGCTTTATCCAAGAATGTGAATCCTGTTATTCCAGTGCTTGAAATGGTAGTAACTAGATCGGGTTTAGATACAGACGTTGACTACGGTCATAATTGTTTGTGGATTCGAACGAGTGTAAGTTTGTGGATTCGAACGAGAGTGAGTTCGTGGATTCAAACAAGAGTAAGTTCGTGGATTCGAACGAGAGTAAGTTCGTGGATTCAAACGTGAATAATTTCGTGGATTCGAACGAGAGTAAGTTCGTGGATTCGAACGAGAGTAAGTTCGTGGATTCGAACGTGAGTGAGTTCGTGGATTCGAACGAGTGTGATAGAGGTAGCGAGGTTGATTTTGGCATTAGTGTGGCCGAGAAACCTAACTCTATCATTGACAGTGATAGCCAAATGGAAGGCATAGCTGTCGAGAGTAACGTAGTAAATGTACTGGTGTCTAGTCCTAGTTACGGTGATGAATTAGGCTCTAACATTTTGGATAAGGATGAGCTAGTCAAGTTGCAGAGAGAGGATGAGACACTAACCCGAATTTTTGAATGTGAGTTGGATGTTGATCTCGATGATGTGTGTAAGGAAACCTTTTGTTTGAAGGCCAAAGTTTTGTATCGTTATGTTCGACCGAAGTCAGGTAGTAAAGGGGAAATCAACGAACAATTAGTGGTTCCTAGGAAGCTTCGTGAGCTAGTTTTGTAGTTAGCACACGATGAGCAAGGACATTTGGGAGTGAATAAAACTTTCAAGTGTATTAGTAGGGCGTACTTTTGGCCTAAGATGAAAAATGAGGTGAAGAGGTATGCTTTAAGCTGTCCTGAATATCAAATTGCCGGGAAACCGAATCAAGTAATTACCAGAGTGCCGTTGTGGAATATTCCTTCAGTAGGCGAATCTTTTGAGAATGTATTTATAAATATGTTCAGACCTTTGCCTAGAAGTAAGGGTAGAGATGATTGCATAACTAATCTTGAGTATTATAAAAACAATTTAAGAGATGGTTGGCAACTAGCGGAGGAGAACGGAAGCCTGAACGGAAGTCAAGGGGGAACTGAAGGAAAACATGATCTTAGAGCAAAAGAGAGAAGTTTGTGTGTAAGAGATAAAGTTTTAGTACTAGTCCATAAAGAAGGTTCCGCTTTACCTTATAAGTTCGAAGGTCCTTTTCAATTTTAGAGAAGAGGGGAAATATACATTATAGAATTAATGCGGGTAAGAGTAGAGCAAAGGCAATGAATGTAAATTTGCTTCAGAATTATAAAGAACGCCCTGCACCTTGGCCGCCGCCCGTGCCCTTGGTAATTGTGTCCCACCAGAAAGGGAAATTAGTTTTGAGAAAATGCAAGAGGTGTTTTAGTATTTCGAAGTTTTGAGCAGAGTTCAGAAAACGGAAAAAGTAAGAGAGAAGGATAATGTTATAGCAGATAGCCTCTCTAGAGTTTTCAGAATGAGTAGCATAATGACCGTTTTCTGTTATCGCACGAGTGAGTGTGTGAGTGGAGAAGCGTGCGTGTTTGACTGGATTAAAACATTATGCAGAATTGTTTCCCTGCTGTTTAATTCTTGCTTCTCTTTAGAAAAAAAAAATCAGTTGATTTAATTTTTTTCTCTTATGCAGGGGGCGGCGTGTGATGGTAATTGCTTTATAGCAAAGGAAAATAAAGGAAAGGAAAACGCATCTTCGAGAAATTCTGCAGTAAGGAGGCTTTCGCGCCTGTGTTGGAGGCACCTGTTCTCGTAGTTGTTCTGGAATCGTCGGGCGTGTTGTGGAGCGCAACACGCGCCAAAGTGTCGGGAGGAACGCCGCAAAATATGATGCAATACCTCATCTAGATTCATCTAAGAAGTTCTAGTAATCTCGGGAGTCTGTGATGCTTGCCGTAGGCTCCGCCCCCAGAGTGCCGTATAAATACGACGGTCGAAGTAGGAGAAAGCAGAGATCGTAAAAGAGAGATCACCAGTTAGTCACAGAGAGATATCCTCAGTAAGAGCCACAGATCAGATTATCGGTGAGAGATCAGCAGCAGCAGAGATCATCTGAGAGAGATAAGAGAAAAAGGGACCGACGAAGGATCAGAAGAAAAGTTGCTCGAGAGTTGGTTGGATTTTGGTCAAGCCATCTTCAGGAGTGGACGACCAAGTTATTTCGACGTTGGGGAAGACTTCAGAGAAGAAATGTCCTGCTAGAGGTTTTGGGGAGTTCCTGCCTTTCAAGTATCAAGAGTAGACTATTTTCTACAATATGGAGTCAAGAGGACGTCTGCAATTGCCGTTCTTCTTTTGTGAAGCCATCGCTTCGAGTCGCTAAACTAAGCAGCAAGTATTTGAATTACCTCACTGTTCCTCCAGTTCATGCAGTGTAAGATTTTGCCTTTTTATGTAAATAGGAGATACCATTCTGCATTTACCTTTGTTAGTAAGCTTGTAAATAAACCTTTGTTGTGTTAGTGTTTCTTTCTATATTCGTATCCCCAGTTTCAACTGATGGTGTTGGAATATTTTTTTTATTTATTTCATATCGAACCTGAAGCGGACCTCTCTCAGAGGCCGTAACGATCCGTAAAACGATTTTACATTGCGAATAAAGTTTAGCATGCATTAATCTCAAAATAACGCCCAAATAAATGTAAATATTCACAAAATCTTGTAAATTCATAATGCTACGGCGAGCTAAGGTTTGCTAATCTAACGGCGCCGATTCTAATGCTAATGCTTCTCGCTCGTGACTGGATTGTCCACTCGTGTTTGATGCTTTTAATTTACTTACGTACACGTTTTTTCTTGGAATTTCTACCTTATGATTTATCAGTCTTATGCCAGTGTTATATGCCAGCCAGCCAAGCAACGGAACTCTATAAAAAGGCTACCATATAAAACAAAACAAAACTGAGAAAAATGGAAAGATTACTACCCATTTAACAGTTAATTACATTAACTCGACAATCTCTCGTCGCATGTGGATAGGTCCAGACGACGAATGAAGGGTTGAGCTGAGGGTTTCGTCGGTCCCTGTCTGTCGATAAATTTTGCATCTCTCTGAGACAGAGAGGTGTCGAATTACATAACTATGGGACTGGCGAGAATTGAAGCCCTAATACCATGCAATTAGAATAATAAAGATTCACTAACTAACAAAGTGCTCACGAATGGCACAGTCAATCGAAATTCAGTTACATTGCACTGTAACTGTGCACATATTAGAGTTGAACTAGCATGCAAACGATGGGTGGCAGGCTGAAAAAAGGATCGACTAAGGGCACAAAAGGAGGGTTTACTGATGAATGGAGAGAGAAATACACGTGGTGAATCACGGGAGAGACTTGGAGGGGGTTCATTAACAAAGGTCAAGAAATACTTCAATAGGGGGAAAAATAGGCCGCCAAAATATTCAAGTCTAAGGCTTACCGTAGGAGTCCACAGCAACGATCCAGCATATGGGTATCCTGAACTGAGGCATGTCACACCAGAGCCACGGGTTGGCAGGCCTATGGAATGTGCAAATTGGAAAGTATACGACCGTTTGCTATATATATCTATAGTAAGGCGAATATCCATCTACCTCACAGTCTGAGCGAAGTCAGGAGTCTCCGAGTGATGCCGAGGCATGAGCCCCTCAGGGCCCAATGTCGGGGCCGCATCAGGTAAACCTTCCAATCTTTGTAGCGGTTCTCCTGCAGCAACTTCGAAACACAAGCTATTGACGGCAAAGGAGGAATAACACTAGAAAGACTAAAATGAGAGGAGTACACTATAGGGGCAGCCATTTGCACTTCGTTTGCACAGTTGGACTGTGAAGTTATAACTGAACGTTAATGTGGACAACCTGCACAATTTTTCTGGCCTGCGCAGGCGGCCTGGGTAAATAGCTCATCTCAATCGATGAACCTCAGTCCAAACGGCTGCGCATGCGCATTGCAACTTTAATGTGGTGGAGGCAACTTTTTGGGCTCAGTTCGCTGTCTGTCCGCGGACAGATAACATCTACTAATAAAGAACACGGAGCTGAGTTTTATTGAATTGAAACGTGTTTATACCTAAATTGAGGATTTACTTGTTTTTGATAATTGATACGGAAGTCAGATTGATATATATTTATAATTTTGCCATTTTTCCACGGGAAAAGTACGTGTATAATGAAGGCTGAAAGTGTCAGCATCATTCTTGAATGTCTTGTAGATTTCATTGAAATCTATATAAATGAGACTTTGCTTTGGCAAGTAAAATCCAAAGGTTATCGTAACAGACTGAGCCTATGTATGTTTATTCGTGGTTATAAACCATAGGCTATATTCAAGACAGTTTTTCTATTAGAATAAATATTTATTATGACCAAATAATGTAAAACAAGAATAAGCCTAGTATATGTATCTATTCATGATTATGCACCATGTCTGTAATTCGTTTTTAAAATTAGAACAATATAATATTCCACTATTTGACCAAACAGAATATAAAAAAATATTGGACTATGTATGTTTTTTCATTGCTTACATTTCACGGAAGTTCGCTTGGAAATGAAATTAGACTAATCAACACTAATGAAGCACAGGAAGACAGTAGTAAACTAAGGATTTTCATTCATTGTAACACGTCATAAGAAGGTCAATCTTTAAACGAAAACAAATCAGTATTAACCCTTTTAATGAAATAGAAAAAATATTAGGCCTATATATGTCAACCTTGAAACGACAGCAGTCAATTACAGACAGAGCATCGTGTGTTGACGCCATGAATGCTACGGAGAGCTGAGGAAACGGCCTGTATCATTAGTGGCGAAGATTTGCCTGCACAGTTGGACTGCGCAGTTATAACTCTGTAGGCATAACTGAACGTTAATGGCGGGCTGTACCGCATCAAATTTGAACAATTATTACTGTACCGCTAAAAGCACCAGACTAAGAAAACTGTCGGCCCGCGTAGAGGGGACAATTTACATACAATTTACATTTTACAGTTCGCTTCTCTTATTGTTCGAAATCATGTTATGTTCCGTGTTTTATTAATTTCCATACTTTTCTTACCTGATTCTTTTATTTATGGAACTGGATCACAATCCTGTCACTTACGTCCTCTCAGCGTTAGAGTTGCGGAATCTGCTGTGTTTCTGTTTTCTTTGATTCACTTTTATTTGGGCCCTATAAGGCTGAGCTAAGGGTTACCTCGAGGTCAGATAGCGTTTTTTTTTTTTTTTTGCCTGAAACGTTCCAACTTGAGAAATACTCTTGTTGATTCCAACTGGCTGCTGTTGATAATCCTCCGTCATGTGTTGTTAAACAATTTCTTTCATCATTTTGGTAAGAGTAGTTAAATTTTTTTTTTTATTTTGTGAACATCCAGCGTCGCTTGCACAATAATCCTGATTAAGGTGACTGATTCATGAGTGAATGCATGTATTTCCTTTCCTCCATATTTCTGCCTCGTTCTGAAACATGTCAAACAAGCGACAAACCCCAAGAATTTAAACTAGATCACTCTCTTGATTTATAAGTAGCAGTTATATTTCCTTATAAAAGTTCAATATTACGGTGACCTTAAACATATGCAATCACCAAAAAAAAAAAAAAAAAAAAAAAAATTACGATAAAGAATTCTTATCTTCCTGGAAGCTCAAGAATGGGTGTCAAAATAAACATGAAATCGACTAAATATTTGCGACTTTGAACCAGCGTCTATCAATAAGGTTTCCTTGTAAGCGTATCCAGTACCTATAGAGTTCTTGAAGGTGTGTGCATACAGGAAAATCGTCTTCTCTCTCTCTCTCTCTCTCTCTCTCTCTCTCTCTCTCTCTCTCTCTCTCTCTCTGTGACAAATTAATAGATTGGAAACAATGACTAAATATTGCTTGAATACAATATGGCAACAAAGTATTGGCCTGACTGAATTGTAGAGTGTCTTTGACACCGACCTACAAGAAATATATCCCCTATTTCTTTGGAATTGATTAAATACTTCTAAGGAGCTAATTGTGTGATAATGATAACTGTACATCTACAAGTATTGATAAAACAGTTAAGTTGGATATATGTTAGAAAAAAATCTGTAAGATTTAGAAGAGAAAGAAAGTTCGAGAGCAGGGCGGAATACGAAGGTTAAAGTAGGTACCTGGAAATGAAAAGACCCTATAATCTTATAATTATAACCACAGGATTTCTTTTCAAGACATTCAAAGGTCTGTCAGACACGGGTCAATTTATTTATAATTTTTTTTTTCTTTTTTGTAAAATTAGCAACAGGGCAGATCTTTAAACTCCATGCCAGAGAGGTCTTTTCGTGCTGGCAAAATTATAGATCGTGTTGAGGAAGAACCTAACAACGATAAATACGAATTCTTTTCTGTTCGAGTAATCTATTAGACGAAGGACTCCTTGATTAAGTGTCCCAATACCTCCCTGGCTTCTTCTTCTTACGACGTCGCTTGAGCTGGCATTCCTATTTGTGTTTTCTTTTCTAATAAGATTGGACCTTTGTTCTTCCACGGCCGAAAGAATGAAATAGGTTTCTCTTACTCCAGCTTAATCAGCCTCGCCCAAGCTGTAGTATACAACAAATTCCAACTCCAATAACATGACTTAGCGAGATCTTTTTAGCGATATTGCCCTTCTTAAAATTCCCTACCAACGTACAGACGAACCCGACATTCTTAACTTTTAGATTCAGAGGCCCTTTCGTTTCGGCATAGCTACTTCTTATTCTGGAAGTGCTCTCTTAATGCTATTTAGCCCATCTAACTACCTCATGTTCTATGAAGTTTCTGCCTTCCCACGGAATACTGCGTTGTTCTCCGCGACATCTTCATATTGCAAAGTGTAAGTTCTTGCTTTTTTATCCAACGCAGCCTTCATTTCCTAACTTCATTATTTCCATAAATTTGTAAACTTGCTTATGCTCTCAAAATAAATAACCGATCTTTTCCTAACTCAGTACCCTCAGTTTACTAACTAGAACACCTCTGGGAATCTACTTTCATCAATTGGTTGTGTTTCTATCGATACAGTTTCACGGAAGCCAAGATATCCTGATTAGTTTTATCTCGTAGAACATTTTTCATGCATAATAAAAGTCAGTTTTATTGTGAAGGTTGACGTAGTAACAAAGCGAGGTCGCAGTAATCACAGGTCTTGATAGGAAAACACAAGATTGGATGAATAAGACATTTTTCATAGACCTGCAATAAAGTGTTCAATTTTAATTTATACTATAAACTCACTCAATACACCAAAAAAATTAAAAAATATGGGAAAATAATTATTCACGGAAACATTACTTTCACTCGTTACATTAAGATCCTTTTCCTTTCACAAACTATTTTCCCTTTTCCAAATGTCATAATTTCAGCAAAATACCAATGGTGAAGCACCTTCGTTTATTAGACTTTATCATTGAGTCGCTTAGGAATCCACGTTAACTTGTATATCCCACAGAAGTGAACTTCTGAAGATAAATCCTATTTTAACAATAAAAACAGCAGTACTCGATTAACTCAAAGTGTGCTAAGTAACGCAATGTTGCACACGCACACACACACATTTATATATATATATATATATATATATATATATATATATATATATATATATATATATATATATATATTTTCAAACTGGATGGTATTTAGCAGAGTTATTTATCAAAATAACTCCGCTAGATACCATCCATTTCAAATGAGGTCCATTTATATATATATATATATATATATATATATATATATATATATATATATATATATATATATATTAGTATATGTAAGTGTTTACATAATAAAAATATGGAATGTTAGTCCATATATATAAAAGTCTAAAACTAAAGAGGTCAACCAGATTGCTTGCAGGAATGTGATCAGACTAGAGACGCTAAAGATGACGTATACAATAAGTATGTAGGCTAAGATAACATGCCGTCATCTGTGGTCATTCAATTGTTTATAAACATTAGTCCAAGCTCCCTGCTTGAGACAACTACCGCCTACGTGATCTGTAGCGTGTCTCATTTGATTGTGTGTTCGTATGAAACTATGTCATTGTATGTATGTTCATATGTTCGAACTACTGTCTGTTCCTTCATAACTTGTAACAGAGATGGTAGACAGGCAGAAGAGAGTTAGCTATCGTTATTAGAAGACCTGTACCTCTTTACCTAAGCTTATCATGTAGAGGAATAGGATTAGCCATCATCATTGGCAGAAGCGATCAAGCTATCGTTATTAGAAGACTTGTACAATCATACCTGATCTTCATCCATGTAAAACTTCAGAAGAAATTATATCTATTTTTTATACTTAGTGTTTTCTACAAGAACCTCACCGAACCATGAGTAACACATCGTCGTAAAGATAATACCGACTTCGTAAGTGATCTACAAAACCTTAGACACTCCCATTGAAGATGGAAGTGCAATACCAACCGACTTAGCGTATAGATTATCGCTAGTCTAACATTACCTCATAGGGCGCCTTATCATACAAGGCACAAGCCCTAATATTGGTGGCCAGCGTACCAGAAGAACTCTACAACGTCCTACGAAGAAAATCAGAATAATAAATCATGTATCATAAGAAGTCAACGACGACGGAAGCAGCAGATTCTTCAAGCAACCTAGTATCATCGTTAGTGAGCGACTTCAGAAAACAATAAGAACTCTTCAACGACGACGAAAGCAACAGATTCTTCAACCAATTTAGTATCATCGTTCAGTGAATAACTTCAAGAAACAAAACCGACGTGTCTTTTTCTTACGACAACACAAGCTTCGTCTCTCATTAGAATCATTCAATAAAACATCGTTAGTGAGCGTTTCTTGCCGGAACTTCAAGAAACAAACCGAACGCGTCTGCAGCATCGGATCTTTCAAGGGCTCGAATCATCGAAACAACGCGCACGGGGGAAACTGAAGCCAAACCAGGTCATCCGCTAAATAGAGAAGGAGGACCAAGGCGTGTGTCGTTATCGGAACACCGTGACTTCCCACAAAAGCAAGCTAAGTACAATTTTTTTATTCATTTGGAGTAACTTTGAGTGTTTCCTTTGCAGGTCGAATTTCGTTATTCCTGTGGCTAGGTTACGAGACATTCTTAATCTTACTTTTTTACAGAAATTATCTACATCATTGAGATTTCGCTACTGCGAATTTTTTATCTTTGAGTGTCTGTTTCCAGAAGTTCTACTGAATATCATAATCATATACTATGTTAATTTTATCATTTTGGGTGATTATTAATCCCTTACATAACAAATCATATTAAACAGTGAATATGCGTTTACGCAGTGGACGTCTGTATTTATACAGATGCATGGATAGGTCGTTAAGCACCGTAGTGATTAGAAAACACACAAAAACAAGTGGAACACCCGTACAAATCTAGATAAATTAGAGGTAACATTATTTCGGGTCATGACAATAAATGTTCCTTTGCAAGTCCCGATCGCAGTTTTAGCCTTGAGTTTTTTGAGTTATAAAATATCGAACCTCAATGACTCAACTTAACTTTAAAAATATGGCTGGATTGCAAGGAATAACATGTCTGTAAAAAACTTTCATCAGGCTAAATGCGCTGACCAGGATCCCTCACTATTTCAAATTTTAGCAAAGAATGAAGTACAAACAGTTAATATGGAATGCAGTAGTGATAACTTGTCTTATTAGTAATCGCTCAGTTCCTAATAGTTCGTCATTCATTGCTTTATACGTAACCAGCAACATAATGCTAAAAACACGCAATATGTTGCCGATGGTAATAAAGAGAAGGATCCTAATTATTACAAAAAGAAATAGAAACAGTAGCCCGTTCAGAATCAAACAAGCAAACTTGGTGACTGTGTCACCTAGTCAAGCGGTCAAGGTCAGTCAAAAACTGCCGAAGTGTTCAAAGCAAAGCAAATTCCACACAATAAGCGACTCTCGCAGAGTGGGAAAAAGCGATGTTGGATCATACATCCCAAATACCTTTTTAAAATTAAAAAGGAATTTCCCTATGCATCACAACGACCGTATAAAGTAATCAGAGCAGTTTTCGTTTTTTTTTAATACATAATTTATTATAAGTAGTGGTGGATTAGCCCGACTGTACGCCCAGCCGTAAAAAGTTAGAATATCTTGATTTATTTCATTAGTACACGTATTATCCTGTATTTACGGACTCACCGTCTGTTGTTCGAACTTCCCTAATGAGAAGTCCGGATAAGCGAGTGCTTACAGATACCTCTATAGTTTATAAAAAACGTTGATCTGTATGTAGTGTAATTGTAAGATCCATCGGTAGGGGTATACAAAATATTATCTTACATCCTGCAAAATAAGGCGTGTTTATCAAAGGAAAATCCTATAAACCTTCAAACATATTAAAATCCGTTTGAACAAAAATGAGACAGTTAATCAAATAATAACTTATATAAAAGAACAAATCATTTGTCTCATAAATCGTAACATTGTTCAAATGACCCAACAGAATTCTCCCACAACCGCAGTCGCACTTTGCATGCAAAATCTCGAGAAGCATGCACCCTCGAATGCCTTAGTGCGTGTAAAAAGACTTTGCTGGGAAATGAAATTTTAATCCTTCCCGACACTCTGAAATATAACGATTTCCGCGAACAAAGCCCTAAAAGTATACATATCGTGGATACAGAAGTTATAAATATCGCATTTTTTATTGTTGCTAATTTTTAATCCCGCCCAATCAGTCGTGGATGAATCTCTCTTATATTCTATCTAAAGTAATATCAATAAAGTCATTCAAGCAGAGGTGATTCAGCAGAATTTTTTTTATCTTTTACCTGAATACCAGGAAGTTTCTCCACTAGCGAGTGATCTCTGGAAAAAAAAAAAAAAAAAAAAAAAACGGATGTAATTTAACACAAAATACGGTCTAAGGACAAACATAAAGCTATATACGTACCTTCGTATAGACTCTCAATGGAATTTCAAAATAGAGATAAATGACGAAGTTGAAAAATGTTAGTAATAGGAGTCATTAGGAAATCAAATAGCCCATATAATTTTTCCCTCAAACGTCATGTCATAAAAGATCGGACTTGGCGTATCTGCGTAGATTTCTGTCGCTTAAACAAGGAAACGACTCCCGATAGTTTCCAGTGCCATGTACCGACGACATCTTATCTCTGTTAGGTTAGAATAAATTTTTCACCAGCTTGGACTTACTTTAAAAGCTTTTACCAGATACCATTACCTAAGTGATTGTACCTCATACTCCGTTTTCAGCACACTCAGGGGACATTATCAATTTTTTACGTATGCCTCCGGCTTACGTTGCGCCCCTCAATTACAATATAGTGTTTGGAGACTTTTTAGGGGGATAACCTACATGCCTATATGGATGATCTTGTAATCTTTTCTAATACCTTCCCCTTAGAAGTACAGTTCACAAATAAAAGTAGAGCTAGTGCTACAGAGACAAAGACAAATAATCTCAGAGTAAAATATCTAAATGTGAGTTTTTTAAAACCGAACATGTTTATCTAGGTTTTATGTGTCTGGTCAAGGTCTTAAAAGTAGTCCATGGTAAGGTGTCGGCTATTCATAACTTTCCGGTACTTATTAACGTAAAAGGGAGATACAGCACTTTTGCGCTGTAGTGGGTATTACAATCGTATGTAAATATGTAACTCTTCAATCATGACAGCTCCTTTAACAGATCTTACGAAGAAGAGCGTAGATTTATTATGGTCTAAAAAGCATCAACAGGCGTTCGATATCTTAAAAGCGGAATAATGCAGCTTACCTAACTTAAAAATCCCTGATTTAAATAAGGAATTTTTTTTTATTGCAACAGACGCCTCAGACCAAGGGGTAAGAGGGATACTACTTCAGTAATATGATAAACAGTTCTTCCCTATAGCTTTTTATTCACGTAAACTAAAGCCCTTTGAAAGTAAATATGCAATAATAGGCAAGGAAGGGCTAGGTATCTTAACACTAGTACATTTTAAGTTCATAATCTATGGCTATCCTGATAAAGTCCTTACTGAACATGAGTCCTTTACCGAGTTTTTCAAAGGCTTTAATCACAGTCCAAAAGGAACTCGGTGACAAATGATCATTCAGGTCTTTGGAGCCAAGATAAGATATCTACCTGGGAAAGCAATTATCATAGCTGACGCATTATCCCGCAATCCCGCACCATACTGCAAAGAACCATTAATTAGACTAAATAATATAGAAACATCCGTGCCTATTGCTAAAACCGTATCTAAACAAGAAAATTCCTTAACCCAAGAGATCGCGAGCATTGAATATCTGGGTCGGAGCGCAGAACTGTTACAAACTGAACAAAGCAAGTGTCAACAGCGATAAGCAAAACAATAAACACCAAACAATAAACACTTCGAAACGGAAACAGGGTCAGTGGCTAGGCAAAAACAATAAACACTTCGAGCAGAAACCCTAAAGCAAAAGTATATTTATAGTATGTGTAATCAGAAATAATGTAATCAAATGTAATATTTATATGTAGGTCTGTGACGAGGAAAACCCGAAGAACACAGCGGATGACTAACGACCAGGTATTAGTAATAATCTCTTTCATACCAATCGTCATAAACTGGTTGCATTCCGTCATCCAGGGTTCCCTACTATGTCACAGAAAGCCAAATCCATGTTTTACTGGCCTACAATGCTTACAGATATAAAAAGCACATAACTGATTGTAACACGTGTCATGAAAACAAGGGACACACTAAGACACCTGTCAGTTAAGGGCCTATCCTGTGCCAAATCAATCCTTGAAAGAGTATACGTAGAATTATTAACAGAATTACGAGTCTGACAGAGGGAATAAACACTTCTTAGTGTTAATAGTTCCTTGACACGCTATATAGAATTAATAGCACTAAAAACAACACCGCAATTGAGTGCGTTACGAATATTTGAGTGCTAAATCAGTAAATATGAATTCAACACATAATAATCTGTGACTCGGGTGGTGTAAATCAATAATAATCTCCTTAACACGTTGTGTGAATTCCTTTCCATTAAGAAAACCAATAATATATTTTATCACCCAGAGTCAATCGGTTTGGTAGAATACCGGATAATTAAATAGGAAGTGTCAATGTCTTACGAGTTACAACTCGTGATATTGGATCCGAACTGGATTATAGCGGTTCTCGCGGTTTTAAATACCTTTATCATTTATATCTTGTATCTATAGAATTGATGCCGCAAGTAGCCTTATACGTTACGCCGCTAGAACACTTTTCCACATATTCAAGCCAACCATTAATTTATCAAATATATATAAAAAAATATATAAATAAATAAATATAAAAAAATAAAATAAATATGGATACAAGTGGAGTCAATATAATACACTCCGTAAGAAGTCGGAAGGGTTACAAATTATAATAAAAAAGGAATCACGATAAAATCAATAAGCAAAAACGTAACCATAGATAATTAAATATCCAAATATATATGCGTAAAGATTTGAACTCTAACTTAACGCTTTAGTAATGACAAATAAGCTAAAAGTTCAAACACATATCAAAACCTACTGACATATTGTCTGTCCCGGTGATTTATATTCGTAGTCAATGAAAAAAAAAAAAAAATTAAATAAATAAATAAATAAATAAAATAATAAATAAATAAATAAAATAAAATAAAAGAGATTTTAAAGTCAGGAAGTCTAGAAGTGAAAATGTTATCTATGAAATAATCCTATATGAATCTTATACAGGGCTAATAATATATATAGAATTTGTATGGAAACCTTTTTCATATAGTTTGAATAAGGAATATTTATTTAACATAATGCCAACATGAAACTAATATATTGTTCAATTTTGGTACTGTTGTTTTTTTTTCAGACATTCTTCTCATGTGGGTCGAGTATTAAAAAAAAAACAAAAAATTTATCCTAAAGTCGTATCTCTTACAGCAAGTAACGTAACTCTTAAGCTGGTGACGACGTCATCAGTTCTAGAAGGTCTGTCGCGTTTGCCGTATCAGCATTGATTCCTTTAACCTCAAGTATGCGCAATGCAACTTGCAATCATTTTAAAATTAATACACAAAATAAGGAAATAGAATTTCTATAACATCAAAATGAATTAATTTTTTTTTTTCTGAACCTCATAGACATTTAGAAGTATCAAGATATGTATATATGAAATATTTACTTGCAACATTACAATTCAAGTAAAACATTCATGGGAAAATGTCACATTTTCTTGAAAAACCCAAAGTTTATATAGAAATTAGTTACATAGTGGGTTTTTCGTTGCATCTCCTATCTATTAATAATGTTTTAAAAGTTAACCTCAGAGGATGCGCACGAGAAAATTGAATATGAAACTTTTGTTAGGGCACATAGGATCAGATTTTATCACAACTTAATTTCAGTTAGCATAGAGAACTACAGAATCATGATTAATCTTCTCTTTGACTCTTATGATGCCTGGCAATCTTACAAATAGCTCCGTTTTCCACTTTTGTCTAGTAACTTACTACCAGTAATATCGAATTTTCTTTGAGATTTGTATTGATATCTGTTTATTTGTTATAATTATGGATATTTTTACAGTCATCATAGACCTGGATAGGTTCACTCATTGTTAATGCCATGGATAAAAAGTTTGTACAGCGGACTCTTTTGAATTCCAAAATATCAGCGAATTCATGTGGGTTAAGTCTGGTCTAAATGGCTCTCTCCCCTCCCCTGTATTTGGATGTTGTCTGAATTTACTTTGCCCTTGTGACAAGTATAATTTCACTTGCAGGCTGATTAATGGAACCTGGTTACAGTATCCTGCAGTACGAGAGTTTCACATCGCAACTTCAAAAAAAAGCGTTCGTCGCAGCGGACGACTACAGTCAAGTAACAACCGCCTATAATGTGAAAGGAATTTCATGGACTTCTTCGACCGACACCGTATCTCGTCGTTAATCTCGACCGACACCGTATCTCGTCGTTAATCTCGTTTTCATGCGGAACGCTCCGGCGGCTGTCGGGATCGACTACAAAAAGGGACATACTTCCGACAATTACGACCCGAAGGATATTCAACTCTACTTTGCTGGCGAAGGACTCGTGCTGGGATGATCTATTCATCGCGAACGTAATCGTGTAGCTTAGGATGCAGAGAATAAGTATGAGCGCAAAATGGAACGTTGGACCCGCCCAGGCAAATTTTTCCCCTTGTTTTAACCATTGAAAAAGGCCGTTTCAATTGGCTAAAGGTGGTTGTCTGGAACTGTGTAATGGACGAAAAGTTGTTCGAAAGCTAGTTAAAAGTGAAGTAGTATAACCTCGGTCATGTATCCTATATATATAATTGATCATAAATAACAGAGTCGAAATATATCTTTGCGTGTACGCAATAGGAATCTATTATATAAATGATCATACATAACAGAATCTAAATATATCTTTGCGTGTACGCAATAGGAATCTATTTAAAGTGCACATATATTAATCATAATTTTATGAATCCATATACATATGTATAAACAATCAGGTAGCCTCTAAATCAATATGTTACCTTTATCTTACCAAATATCTGCAGTTATTTATGAGTTAGTATATGAATTACTAATCAGATATATAACATTTAGCATAAAAATCAACGAATCAATCAGCATAACCATTAATAATTTTATCAATTCATATATGAAATTTTTTATCAGTTAAAATATGATTTTTATCATGTTAATCTTCATTCTATGCAATTATCAGAGTACATTAGTATTTTCTGTAGCATAAGTATCTTGATGAGATGAAGTAAGAAAACTGTATCATTTATATATCCGTGATCACTATTATTTACCAATATCATTGTTTTATATTTTATTACTTGAATCAATTCATGTACACCATGAATTATTTATTACTTTATATATATATATATATATATTCACATAGTGTCTGTATCACACTCCTATAAGTCAAATGCCAGTCCAGTTTGAGTAATATTCAGTAGTTGGTTTTGGTAGCTGACCGAGCTAATGTAAGTGTTTACATAATAAAAATATGGAATGTTAGTCCATATATATAAAAGTCTAAAACTAAAGAGGTCACCAGATTGCTTGCAGGAATGTGATCAGACTAGAGACGCTAAAGATGACGTATACAATAAGTATGTAGGCTAAGATAACATGCCGTCACCTGTAGTCATTCAATTGTTTATAAACATTAGTCCAAGCTCCCTGCTTGAGACAACTACCCCGACCTATTATTCAAACGGCCTACGTGATCTGTAGCGTGTCTCATTTGATTGTGTGTTCGTATGAAACTATGTCATTGTATGTATGTTCATATGTTCGAACTACTGTCTGTTCCTTCATAACTTGTAACAGAGATGGTAGACGAGCAGAACAGAGTTAGCTATCGTCATTAGAAGACCTGTACCTCTTTACCTAAGCTTTATCATGTAGAGGAATAGGATTAGCCATCATCATTGGCAGAAGCGATCAAGCTATCGTTATTAGAAGACTTGTACAATCATATCTGATCTTCACCATGTAAAACTTCAGAAGAATATATAATTTTTTATACTTAGTGTTTTCTACAAGAACCTCACCGAACCATGAGTTTAACACATCGTCGTAAAGATAATACCGACTTCGTAAGTGATCTACAAAACCCCAGACCACTCCATTGAAGATGGAAGTGCAATACCAACCGACTTAGCGTAAGATTATCGCTAGTCTAACATTACCTCATAGGGCGCCTTATCATACAAGGCACAAGCCCTAATATATAGTATATATATATATATATATATTATATATATATACATATATATATATATATATATATATATATATATGTATATATATTATATATATATATATAATATATATATATATATATATATATATATATATATATATAATATATATATATTACAGGGCATTTGATTCTCACTGACAGAATGACTCGAGATATCTTTGAAACACAAACAGTCATGACAAAATAGCCAAGCACTAGATAATCTACCTTTTATATTTATATAAATATATATATCGTTTCTTTTAGAATTTCTGATTTATTCATTGTAACGATTTTCATTGGTTTCATTTTACCATTAGGTATTTTTTTTCACTTTGTTCGCCTATTCTCTCTTTCCTTGTTTTTTTTAGGATTGTTGTGTTTTGTTATCTGAATTTCCCCCGTTCAAGTATAATTAGATCATATTGTTAATTTAGCGTATTTATATAATTTTTTCACTTTAATTAATTTCTCTTGCATTCTGTGTCCCCCATTTTTCATTATATTCTCGTTTTTAATATGCTGCAGTTAATTTCAAACTAATGATTTTGTTCCATTTTGCTGTCAGAAAGTATCTTTCTTTTAAAGTAAACCCGTTCTCCAGTTTCATACTTCTTTCTCTGTATTTTAGTCGTTCATCTATTACACTTCTAATGACTTGCGTTCTCTATTTTTTTATTGCCGTCCGTACCCTCTCCCACAACTCTTTTTCTATACTAAGTTAATTTCATTAACTTCTGCTAAATTCGCTCTCTCTCTCTCTCTCTCTCTAACATGCGCACACATACTCATGCAACAAACAACTCAGTAAATCTTAATTCACGCCCTATAAATCTAAATCTTTGCCAGCAGAAACACATTTCCCTACTGTTTTTTTTTCTTCTGCATACTGTTCTACAATGTCTATCTTCATTTAGGCAGCCTATTTCTTACTCCCCTTTGCCTATCCGACTCTCCTCTCTTTTTCCTTGTTAAGGACATTTTTTTAAACCAACGACCTCGGCGAAGTCCCTTAACGAGACCAATGTAGCGCAAAAAGAAAAGAAAATGAAAATGTGAGCGTACCAAACCTTATCCCGACAACGTGTCCTCATTTGACTGCTGGTGTACTGGCTGGTTTCTGGTATTAGAATTTCTCTCTGACCAAGGAAATCCAACAATTTTAGCAGATTTCCTCTTTGTTAGGTAAGAGACGTCGGGCTATGAAATGGCAATTACTTCTATTTTTAATATGCCGCATGCATGTAATTTACCTATTCAATTGACACATTTCCTAAAATGCCGAATATGAAAACGCAGAAAAGAGGCAAAAGCAAAGTTGGATGAACATTATATTTTTGTCAATGATAGAAAACTACAATGAAGGAAAGTATGCTTGGTTATAGGAATACCTTCAAGAAAGTGATTGTGAATAATAGACTGGTAAAAAGAAGTTAGCAGATTTTGCAGAGCCCCAAGAAAGAGCACATAATCCATAAGGTCACCTTCAGTCGTAAGTTGTCTAATCAATGTTACAAATGTTCCCATTGACTATTCAAGCCAAGACAGCGAGAAAATTGATGACGATAGGTATACATACCTTAACATGAATCAAGTGTATCCAAATATAAGCACGCTCATACACTCTTATTTTTCAGGAAGTGCTAATGGTTTGTGATATAAATGCCCTTTGTCCGAGAGAAGGGTAACACCTGTTGTGGAGTTGTTGGTCCACTATACTTTTCACTACTGAGGGGTTGCGTTAAGTCCACAAAGCTCTGCTTGGCAGAAAAAAGAACAAGTCAGTTCACCAAATGACTCCGAATATCTTGTTCTCTTGTTATTTTCAATTAAAAACGAATAAATTAATATCCCCTATGGTTCTGAATGTACGTGGACGAGGTAACAGAGAGAAGAAACGTATGAATTTTTATTTATTTAAAGAGATCAAGCTGGAAATGATGCAACTTAGACAAAAGTGGATCTACAGAGAATCCGAGTCTGGATAAAACAAATGTTGTTGTTTTAGATTTAGCTGACCTTATGTCAGCACGGACTCTTGCTCATAGAGCAGCCCGTAAAATAAGGGAAAAACAAAGAGGTTGTGCCTGGCATTGTTCAAGACTGCGTAATGAGGCAACTGGTAATATCAAGTATACTTGGAGCAGGAATACAAAAGAAGGAAAGTTAATGATGGTTACTAGGCGCTTCGCAATTAAAGTCGTGCTGTGATTTGAAAGGAAAGGTAAATAGCAGAGAGAGAGAGAGAGAGAGAGAGAGAGAGAGAGAGAGAGAGAGATAGCTCGGTTTGTTTGTCAGGAGTTTCTGGAGAAAATGGGAATAGCGTTCTAAAAGAGGATTGATTGTTGGGATTATGGGTTTCTCTAACAAGAATAATCATTAAAAGGAATTTGTTGCAGTATGTCGTAGTAAAGACGCATGGGCCAACTGATGGATGTAAAAGTGGGAAGAGGATTGCCTTGGGGTTTTATCTGATACTCAGCTGGTTAAAACAGAAGAGGAAACAATGCAAAGGTCAATTAACACGGGAAGATTCGAAAAGTCCCATAAACGTGATGCAGATAAATGAGCTTGTCTAGAAGGAAATGAAATTAGCATGATAAAAGTAGTTGGGGGAAAACAGCTTGTATAATGAAGGCAGACAGCACCTGGCAAGGATTACGCAAAACTCTAGGATGGGATCGCATAAACCGAAGGGATATTTTCAGGGTGTAGGAAGGTAAGAGAAGGGAGGATTTGCAGCTCTTTGTGAGGAAATGAAACCAGATGGCTAGAAAAAAATTAGATACTGCTATAATCCAGTTTTAGGACGATTGATAGGACTATGCAGCAATATAGAAGAGGTTAACAAGGTTAAAGATAAAAGCTTTTTGTGAGATGGTGAGACAAGAAGATGGCTAAAAAAAAATAGATACTGCGACAAATTCCTTTTAATGATGGTGACTTGTTGAGCGCTATAAAATGTGCTCAGGCTGAAGATGCAGGATAAGAGTCAACATTATTATGATGGCCTTCCATGCAAGAAAAATGAGCTAATATATATATATATTATATATATATATATATATATATATATATATATATAATCTATATATATATATATAATCTATATATCTATATCTGTATATTTACATATCTATATATCTACATATCTATATATCTACTTTATTTCTATTATCTACTTATCTATATATATATATATATATATATATATATATATATATATATATATATATGGGATAGAATCCACAATGAAGTAAAATCCTCTTGTAGATTAAAATATATATTCTTGTACAGGATTAAAGCTTTCGACCATCAACTGTGGTCTTGTTCACTAAAATGTGATATGTCACCTCAAGGAACTAACAAGTAAGAGCACAAACATTTGAAAACACAACGGTTAGGTACGACATAGTACCTGGCTTCTGCATATATATATATATATATATATATATATATATATATATATAATATATATATATATATACGTTTACTTCCAAACTTATCGGAAAGATGTTTAGCCCACACGAACACGTGAATGCACTTCTTTTCCCATCTTAAACTGTTGTTCCCGATTGAGTCGTGTTAGCATCTGCTATTCCTTCTCGGTCAAAAATCCTTCGGCAAACTTTACGAGACTTACAGACATCTTTACAAATATTCAGGAGAGAAATTGTTATCATCTATTCACTTGGTGTCTTTCACTCATCCATGCATACTTTGCATGCATTTCTCAACAACACAATCGCTCTCACCATCTCTCAGTAGCAACTGCTGGTACCTTTTAGTTTGCTACATTTAATTCGTTTACTTATTTCTTTGACAGTCACTGGTACAGGGTATTAGAAAACCACTAACCTCTTCCATTGCTGCTTATTGAGATGTCGTTTATCATTCCCATGAAATCTTTAGTTTTATCTCTTAAATTGGTTTTCCTAATTTCATTCACCAAAATTTTCTGGTTCTCTTCCAATGCATTTGAGGGCCTCAGAACCACAGAGTTGTAAACGCCACCCCCACCAATATTGAGTTAGTCATACCAGTAGCTTTGGCAACGTTTCCTCTGTCTATTTGTTGCATTTCGATGCTATTCAGGAGTTCCAAAAAGGTCGAAATCACTACTTGAGCGGTAGGAATTATCGATTTTGTCTACATGAATGAACGTAGTGTTGCGCGGAGGTTACAAGAGTTCAGTTAGAACCACAAGGAAGCACATTCGCAGTTCAAGAGTGAGCCAATTAGAGCGAGCGTCACTAAGTGGGTAGTCAGTTCTAAGCCAATCAGCATTTTTCCCCATAAGGCGCCCGTAAGTGTCGGCCAATCACCGCATAGTTTACAATCTAGTGATTTTCGCGGTGGAATTCGGTTGCCCACGGTGTTGTGTTTTTTTTTTTTTTTTTTTTTTATTATTATCCCTTATCTAGCGCCATTATGCCTTCCTCTGATAGTGAAAGTGATCACAATGATGTCGTGCAACAGCCAAGAGGAAGAGAAAGGACAAGGAATGAAGCGTCATGGAAGAAAAACAGTGTTAAGCTATTGCATGACGCCGGCCAAGAATATGTTTCTCGGCGTACATGCAAACTTGTACCTGCACATAGTGTAGGTTGCTTTGGCAGGCTTGGTAGGCCTCTAGCGGAGGCTTTATTCAATGGATTTTATGGTTTGGGAGATTATGATAAGCAAACTGCTTACATTCAGTTCGTTGGTTACGACCAACCCAGTGAAAAGACGTCGTGTTACGATTGGAGAGAAGCCCCACGTAAAGAGAAAACGTATGCTTATTGTGTTAAGTATGATAATGTTACGCATAAAGTTTGTAAGCAAGGCTTTCTTTCTATTTTTGTCATTAGTGATAAGGGAGTGATTACCGCATTGCAAAAGAAAACAATAGTAGGTACACCGATCTATTGCTGTTATAACACAAATATAATAACACTTATACATTTAATTATGGTTGAAGTGCTGGTTATGAATAAAATATACACAAATGTGAGGGGTT
>NC_061107.1:122839042-122856542 GCF_015104395.2 Macrobrachium nipponense
TGTATATATATATATATATATATATATATATGTAAATATATATAGATATATATATATATATATATATATATATATATATATATATATATATATATATATATATATAGATATATATATATATTCTTATGGCTTGTGCCTTGTATGATAAGGCGCCCTATGAGGTAATGTTAGACTAGCGATAATCTTACGCTAAGTCGGTTGGTATTGCACTTCCATCTTCAATGGAGTGTCTGGGGGTTTGTAGATCACTTACGAAGTCGGTATTATCGTGTTGGTTGTTACGACGATGTGTTAAACTCATGTTGTTCGGTGAGGAGGTTCTTGTAGAAAACACTAAGTATAAAAAATTATATATTCTTCTGAAGTTTTACATGGTGAAGATCAGGTATGATTGTATAAGTCTTCTAATAACGATAGCTTGATCGCTTCTGCCAATGATGATGGCTAATCCTATTCCTCTACATGATAAAGCTTAGGTAAAAGAGGTACAGGTCTTCTAATGACGATAGCTAACTCTCTTCTGCCTCTCTACCATCTCTGTTACAAGTTATGAAAGAACAGACAGTAGTTCGAACATATGAACATACTATCAGATGAGACACGCTACAGATCACGTAGGCCGTAGTTGTCTCAAGCAGGGACTTGGACTGTTTCAAAAACAAATGAATGACCACAGATGACGGCATGTCAACTTAGCCTACATACTTATTGTATACGTCATCTTTAGCGTCGCTAGTCTGATCACATTCCTGCAAGCAATCTTTTATATATATGGACTACATTCCATATTTTTATTATGTAAACACTTACATCAGCTCGGTCAGCTACCAAAACCACCACTGAATATTACTCAACTTGACTTGCATTTGACTTATAGGAGTGTGATACAGACACTATGCGAATATATATATATATAAGTAAATAAAAATTCATGGTGTACATGAATTGATTCAAGTAATAAAATATAAAACAATGATATTGGTAAATAATAGTGATCACGTGATATATAATGATACAGTTTTTTCACTTCATCTCTTTAAGATACTTATGCTACAGAAAATACTAATGTACTCTGATAATTGCATAGAATGAAGATTAACATGATAAAAATCATATTTTTTTTAACTGATAAAAAAATTTCATATATGAATTGATAAAATTATTAATGTTTATGCTAACTGTTATATATCTGATTCATTAATTCATATACTAACTCATAAATAACTGCAGATATTGGTAAGAAAAAAGGTAACAGATTGATTATAGGCTACCTGATTTGTTTATACATATGTATATGGATTCATATAATTATGATTAATATATGTGCACTTTAAATAGATTCCTATTGCGTACACGCAAAGATATATTTCGATTCCCGTTTATTTATGATCATTTATATATAGATTCCTAGTGGCGTACACGCAAAAATATATTCGATTCTGTTATTTATGATCATTTATATATAGGATACATGATACTTTATATATAAGGATACATGACCGAGGTTATACTACTTCACTTTTAACTAGCTTTCGAACAACTTTTCGTCCATTACACAGTTCCAGACAACCACCTTTAGCCAAATGAAACGGCCTTTTCCAATGGTTAAAACAAGGGGAAAATTTGCCTGGGCGGGTCCAACGTTCCATTTTGCGCTCATACTTATTCTCTGCATCCTAAGCTACACCGATACGTTCGCGATGAATAGATCATCCCAGCACGAGTCCTTCGCCAGCAAAGTAGAGTTGAATATCCTTCGGGTCGTAATTGTCGGAAGTATGTCCCTTTTGTAGTCGAATTCCGACAGCCGCTGGAGCGTTCCGCATTAAAACGAGATTAACGACGAGATACGGTGTCGGTCGAAGAAGTCCATGAAATTCCTTTCACATTGTAGGCGGTTGTTACTTGACTGTAGTCGTCCGCTGCGACGAACGATTTTTTTTGAAGTTGCGATATGAAACTCTCGTACTGCAGGATACTGTAACCAGGTTCCATTAATCAGCCTGCAAGTGAAATTATACTTGTCACAAGGGCAAAGTAAATTCAGACGACATCCAAATACAGGGGAGGGGAGAGAGCCATTTAGACCAGACGTAACCCACATGAATTCGCTGTACAAACTTTTTTTATCCATGGCATTAACAATGAGTGAACCTACCCAGGTCTATGATGACTGTAAAAATATCCATAATATAAAAATAAATAGATATCAATACGAATCTCAAAGAAAATTCGATATTACTGGTAGTAAGTTACTAGACAAAGAAGTGGAAAACGGAGCTATTTGTAAGATTGCCAGGCAAGCATAAGAGTCAAAGAGAAGATTAATCATGATTCTGTAGTTCTCTATGCTAACTGAAATTAAGTTGTGATAAAATCTGATCCTATGTGCCCTAACAAAAGTTTCATATTCAATTTTCTCGTGCGCATCCTCTGAGGTTAATTTTTAACTTTATTAATAGGTAGGGAGATGCAACGAAAAAAACCCACTATATAACTAATTCTAAATAAACTTTGGGTTTTTCAAGAAAATGTGACATTTTCCCATGAATGTGATTTACCTGGATTGTAATAAGCTAATGTTGCAAGTAAATAATCCATATCCATATCGTGATACTTCTTAAATGGTCTATGAGGTTCAGAAAAAATTAATTCATTTTGTTGTTATAGAAATTCTATTTGCTTATTTTGTTCATTAATTTTAAAATGATTGCAAGTCCTTAACTAATTGCATTACACACACGGATAAGAATATGTTATGTGGCCTGTCATGTGACCTATGAACCACCTGTGAAGTTCATGAGCTAAGCATTCCTTTCTCCAGTCAATCTGCTTCGCAAGGCAGAGATTAAGCCTGTGCAAGCAGATATTTGAGGTTAAAGAAATCAATGCTGATACTGGCAAACGCGACAGACCTTCTAGAACTGATGACGTCGTCACCAGCTTAAGAGTTACGTTACTTGCTGTAAGAGATACGACTTTAGTATTTTCAAATGATATTTTAGTGTTTTAATTCTCCACCCGCATGAGAAGAATGTCTGAAAAAAAAAAAAACAGTACCAAAATTGAACAATATATTAGTTTCATGTTGGAAAACTGCATGATTATGGTAAATTAAATATTCCTTATTGAAACTAATGAAAAGGTTTCCATACAAATTTTATACATATTATTAGCCCTGTATAAGATTCATATAGGATTATTTCATAGATAACATTTTCACTTCTAGACTTCCTGACTTTAAAATCTCTTTTATTTTATTTTATTTATTTTATTTATTATTATTTTATTTATTTATTTTATTTATTTAATTTTTTTTTTCATTGACTACGAAATATAAAATCACCGGACAGACAATATCTTCAGTAGTTTTGATATGTTTTTGAACTTTTAGCTTATTTGTCATTACTAAAGCGTTAAGTTAGAGTTCAAATCTTACGCATATATATGTGGATATTGAATTATGTATGTTACGTTTTTGCTTATTGATTTTATCGTGATCCTTTTTTATTTATAATTTGTAACCCTTCCGACTTCTTACGGAGTAAATTATATGACTCCACTTGTATCCATATTTATCTTATTTTTTTTTTATATTTATTTATTTATCTATTTTTTTATATATATTTGATAATAATGTTGGCTTGAATATGTGGAAAAGTGTTCTAGCGGCGTACCGTATAAGGCTACTTGCGGCATCATTCTATAGATCAAAGATATAAATGATAAAGTATTTAAAACCGCGAGAACCGCTATAATCCAGTTCGATCCAATATCACGAGTTGTAACCTCGTAATACATTGACACTTTCTATTTAATTATCCGTTTATTCTACCAACCGATTTGACTCTGGGTGATAAAATATATTATTGGTTTTCTTATGGAAATTAAGGATTTCACACCACTGTTATGGAGATTATTATTGATTTCCACCCACCCGAGTCAGATTATCATGTGTTGAATTCCATGTTTACTGATTTAGCACTCATAAATATTCCTACGGCACTCAATTTTGCGGTGTTTTTGTTTTTTTAGTGCTATTAATTCTATATACGTGTCAAGGAACTATTGACACTAAGAGTGTTTATTCCCTCTGTCAGACTCGTAATTCTGTTAATAATTCTACGTATATCTTCAAGGTTGATTTGGCACAGGATAGGCCCTTAAACTGACAGGTGTCTTATTGTATCCCCTTGTTTTCATGACACATGTTACAATTAGTTATGTGCTTTTTATATCTTTTAAGCATTGTAGTCCAGTAAAATATGGATTTGGCTTTCTGTGACATAGTAGGGAACCCTGATGACGAATGCAACCGATTTATGACGATTGGTATAAGAGATTATTACTACTACTGTCGTTTAGTCCATCTGCTGTTTGTTCTGCGTGTTTTCTCGTCCCACGGACCTACATAATATATTACATTTGATTACATTATTCTGATACACATACTTTAAATATACTTTTTGCTTTAGGGTTTCTGCTCGAAGGGTTTATTGTTTTTGTTTAGCCGCTGACCCCTGTTTCCCGTTTCGAAGAAGTGTTTATTGTTTGGTGTTTATTGTTTTGCTTATCGCTGTTGACACTTGCTTTGTTCAGTTTTTGTAACAGTTCTGCGCTCCGACCCAGATATTCAATGCTCGCGATCTCTTGGGTTAAGGAATTTTCTTGTTTTTAGATACGGTTTTAACAACTAGGCACGGATGGCTATATCTTTTTAGTCTAATTAATGTTCTTTGCAGTATGGTGCGGGATTGCGGGTAATGCGTCAGCTATGATATTTGCTTTTCCCAGGTAGATATCTTATCTTGGCTCCAAAGACCTGATGATCATTTGTCACCGAGTTCCCTTGGACTGTGATAAAAGAAACCTTTGAAAAACTCGGTAAAGGACTCATGTTCAGTAGGACTTTATCAGGATAGCCATAGATTATGAACTTAAAATGTACTAGTGAGTTAAAGATACCTAGCCCTTCCTTGCCTATTACTGCTATACTTTATTTCAGAGGGCTTTAGTTTTTACATGAATAAAAAAGCTATAGGAAAGACTGTTTATCATATTGCTGAAGTAGTATCCCTCTTACCCCTTGGTCTGAGGCGTCTGTTGCAATAAAAAAAAAAATCCTTATTTAAATCAGGGATTTTTTTTTAAGTTAGTAAGCTGCATTATTCCCGCTTTTAAGATATCGACGCCTGTTGATGCTTTTTAGAACATAATCAATCTACGCTCTTCTTCGTAAGATCTGTTAAAGGGACTGTCATGATTGAAGAGTTATATATTTACATACGATTGTAATACCCACTTAAAGCGCGAAGTGCTGTATCTTCCCTTTTACGTTAATAGGTACCGAAAGTTATGAATAGCCGACACCTTACCTTGGACTACTTTTAAGACCTTGACTAGACACATAAAACCTAGATAAACATGTTCGGTTTTTTTAAAACTCACATTTAGATATTTTACTCTGAGATTATTTGTCTTTGTCTCTGTAGCACTAGCTCTAGTTTAGGTGAATGTACTTCTAAGGTATTAGAAAAGATTATAAGACCATCCATATAGGCATGTAGTTATCCCCTAAAAGTCTCCAAACACTATATTGTAATTGGGTGCAACGTAAAGCCGGAGGCATATGTAAAAATTGATAATGTCCCCTGAGTGTGCTGAAAACGGTGTAGAGGCACAATCACTTAGGGTAATGGTATCTGGTAAAAGCATTTAAGTAAAGTCCCAAGTTTGGTGGAAAAAATTTATCCTAACCTAAACAGAGTAAGATGTCGTCGGTACATCGCACTGGAACTATCGAAGTCGTTGCCTTGTTTAAGCGACAGAATCTACGCAGATACGCCAAGTCCCGATCTTTTTATGGCATGACATTTGAGGAAAAATTATATGGGCTTATTTGATTTCCTAATGACTCCTATTACTAACATTTTCAACTTCGTCAGTTTATCTCTATTTTGAAATTTCATTGAGAATCTATACGAAGGTACTAAATAGCTTTTGTTTCCTTAGACCGTGTTTTTTGTGTTAAATTACATCCGTTTTTTTTTTTGTTTTTCAGAGTCACTCGCTAGTGGAGAAACTTCCTGTATCAGGTAAAAGATAAAAAAAATTTCTGCTGAATCACCTCTGCTTGAATGACTTTACGGATATTACTTTAGATAGATTATCAGAGATTCAACCACGACTGGTAGGGGGCGTGATTAAAAATTAGGCAACATAAAAAAATGCGATATTTATAACTTCCGTATCCACGATATGTATACTTTTTAGGGCTTTGTTCGCGGAAATCGTTATATTTCCAGAGTGTCGGAAGGATTAAAATTTCATTTCCCAGCAAAGTCTTTTTTACAACGCACTGACATTTCGAGGTGCATGCTTCTCGAGATTTTGCGTGCAACTACGACTGCGGTTGTGGGTGGGAGAATTCTGTTGGGTTTCATTTGACAATGTTAACGATTTATGAGACAAATGTATAGTTCCCTCTATATAGTTATTATTTGATTAAAACTGTCTCTTTTTTTGTTCAAACTGATTCTAATATGTTTTGAAGGTTTTATAGGATTTTCCTTTGATAAACGCCCCTATTTTGCAGGATGTAGATAATATTTTGTATACCCCTAGATGAATCTTACAATTACACTAGATACAGATCAATGTTTTTTTATAACTATAGAGGTATCTGTAAATCGCTCGCTTATCCGGACTTTCTCATTAGAAGTTCGAACACAGACGGTGAGTCCCCGTAATACAGGATATTACGTCTACTAAAAGAAAATAAACAAGATATTCTAATTTTTTTACGGCGCGTACATGTCGGGCTTTATCCACCCACTTTATAATAACTTACGTTATTAAAAAAACGAAAACCTGCTCTGATTACTTTATACGGTCGTGTGTTTCATAGAAAAAATCCTTTTTAATTCAAAAGATATTGGCATGTATAAACCAACATCGCCTTTTTTCCTCCACTCTGGCTAGAGTCGCTTATTGTGTGGAATTTGCTTTGCTTTTGAACACTTCGGCAGTTTTTTTTTTGACTGACCTTGACGCTTGACTAGGTGACACAGTCACCGATCTTTGCTTGTTTTGATTCTGAACGGGCTACTGTTTCTATTTCTTTTTGTAATAATTAGGATCCTTCTCTTTATACCATCGGCAACGTATTGTGTGGGTTTTTTAGCATTATGTTGCTGGTTACGTATAAGCAATGAATGACGAACTATTAGGAACTGAGCTGAGCGATTACTAATAAGACCAAGTTATCAACTATTGCATTCAATATTAACTGTTTGTACTTCATTCTTTGCTAAAATTTGAAATATGAGGGGATCCTGGTCAAGTTTCGCATTTAGCCTAATGAAAGTTTTTTACAGACTGTTTTTATTCCTTGCAATCCAGCCATATTTTAAAAGTTAGTTTGAGTCATTGAGGTCGATTTTTTTATATAACTCAAAAAACAACTCAAGCTAAAACAAAACTGCGATCGGGACTTGCAAAGGAGCATTTATTGTCATGACCCGAAATAGTGTTACCTCTAATTTATATAGATTTGTACGGGGGTGTTTTCCACTTGTTTTTTCTGTGTTTTCTAATCACTACCGGTTCTTAACGACCCCTATCCATGCATCTGTATAAATACAGACGTCCACTGCGTAAACACATATTCACTGTTTTAATATGATTTGTTTACGTAAGGGTTAATAATCACCCAAAACCAAAATGATCAAATAACATAGTATATGATTACGATATTCAGTAGAACTTCTGGAAACAGACACTCAAAGATAAAAAAACCTCGCAGTAGCGAAATCTCAATGATGTAGATAATTTCTGTAAAAAAGTAAGATTAAGAATGTCTCGTACCTTCAGCCACAGGAATAACGAAATTCGACCTGCAAAGGAACACTCAAAGTTACTCCAAATGATGAAAAAATTGTACTTAGCTTGCTTTTGTGGAATCACTGTGTTCCGATAACGACACACGCCTTGGTCCTCCTTCTCTATTTAGCGGATGACCTGGTTTTTGGCTTGAGTTTCCCCCGTTGCGCGTTGTTGGATGATTCGAGCCCTTGAAATCCGATGCTGCAGAGCGTTCGTTTGTTTCTTGCAGTGCCGAAATAAACGCTACTATGTTTTCTTGAATGATTCTAATGAGGACGAGCTTCCGTTGCCGTAGGAAAAGGACACGTCGGTTTTGTTTCTTGAAGTTAATTCACTAAACGATGATACTAATTTGTTGCTTGACGAAACTCTTGTTGTTTTTCTGAAGTCGCTCACCGTAACGATGATACTAGGTTGCTTGAAGAATCTGCTGCTTTCATCGTCGTTGACTTCATGATTTATTATTCTGTTTTTTCTTCGTAGGACGTTTGTTAGAGTTCTTCTGGTACGCGGCCTGGCCACCAATATTAGGGCTTGTGCCTTGTATGATAAGGCGCCTATGAGTAATGTTAAGACTAGCGATAATCTTACGCTAATTCGGTTTGGTATTGCCACTTCCATCTTCAATGGAGTGGTCTGGGGTTTGTAGATCATTACGAAGTCGGTATTATCTGTTTGGTGTTGTTGCGACGATGTGTTAAACTCATGTTGGTTCGGTGAGGAGGGTTCTTGTAGAAAACACTAAGTATAAAAAATTATATATTTCTTCTGAAGTTTTACATGGTGAATATCAGGTATGATTGTATAAAGTCTTCTAATAACGATAGCTTGATCGCTTCTGCCAATGATGATGGGCTATCCTATTCCTCTACATGATAAGCTTAGGTAAAGAGGTACAGGTCTTCTAATGACGTAGCTACTCTCTTCTGCCTCTCTAACCATCTCTGTTACAAGTTATGAAGAACAGACAGTAGTTCGAACATATGACATACTATCAGATGAGACACGCTACAGATCACGTAGGCCGTAGTTGTCTCAAGCGGGAGCTTGGACTTTTGTTTTCAAAACAATGAATGACCAACAGATGACGGCATGTCAACTTAGCCTACATCTTATTGTATACGTCATCTTTAGCGTCTCTAGTCTGATCACATTCCTGCAAGCAATCTTTTATATATATGGACTAACATTCCATATTTTTATTATGTAAACACTTACTATATATATATATATATATATATATATATATATATATATATATATATATATATATATATATAATATACTTATTATTATTATATATTGCTACTTTCAAAATGCATGTTTTCCCCTCTTTGAAATGTCCATGTAGATTGTGCAAAATTTTTTCAGATTCCTAGATAGCTTAGAATAGGAATGTTTTTAAAGTGTAAAAGAATATATATACAACGTAAAAGCGAGAGATCCTTGTCTTTCAAAGCTGCAAATGTATAAACTTTTATGTCAGCACTTTAAGATTAGAGTCCTGCGAGATCCGTTTGCTTCCCTGCTCTGTAGCGCGGTTTGATAGCGAGCTCGTTGTTGTCAAAACATGTCAATCTTATTGTCGCCCAGCTACGTCTCGTTCGAGTCGGGTACGTCTTTCTTCTTTTTTTTAACAGACTCGTATGGTACGTGTATATCTTTTGTCAAGTCCCCACGTGATGTTGCACATTATGTGTAAGATTGCGTCAGATTTCAGAACTTTCTGGAAGCTTTCGTACCCAGAACGTATTTGTCCATCTGCCTAGCCCAGTTTCCATGAGGGAAGAGTTTCATTCGATCTTAAGACCTCAAGGCAGTTAGATCTCCCCTCTCTCTCTCTCTCTCTCTCTCTCTCTCTCTCTCTCTCTCTTCATCGACATCAAGATTATATTAATGTAACGTAAATTGGTCCACTCGTAACATTTTAGAATTAATGTTTGATATTTCTTAGAATTTATTTAGTTTATTTAGTTTCTTTTGTGGAATCTGAACAAACATTTCGTAACGGCGCCTGGTTTTTTTGTGAAAGTGTAATATACAAGCTGCAGCAAAAGATAAAAGAAAGAAGTTGGTATACCAAAAAAAAAAAAAAATTGTTAAAGTGTGTTATATTTTTATTAGTTGCAACTAATAATGGATAGAGTGTTTTTTGTTTAACTAATAACAGATAGAATTGTGTTTAACTAATAATTGATGGGAACTGTTGTCTGTTACGAAGGTTTTGGTAAAAACTGTTGGTTACAGTGTTTTTTGAATGAAAAAGATTTACACTTTTACACATTGCTGATATTTTTTGTGTTTGTGTCTGTTCCATTGTTTTGTGCACTTATTCATTTTCTTATTGAGTGTGGTCTTTTTGTTTTATAATTTTCATTTGCATTCACATTTAATGACTTTAGTTATTTTCATTGCTTTATCATTGCACATTTAATTAAATTTAACACTTGTGAATTGATTTGCAATTTACTTAAAGTCTTTTCAAGTTTTATTGTTGTTTTAACACTTGTGAATTAATTTCAAATTTTCAGTTATTGCCTAACACTTTTGATTTTGAATTGAGTTAATTTTCTTGAATTTTTGTGATAAATTAATTTTGATTTAATTTTACTTAATTTTGATTCAAGAATTATTAAACTTTACTTTGTTTTCAAGTAACAGTAATTTTCCCTGGATATTGTGAATTTCACTTATAAATTTTGAATTTAATAATAAATTTTTTATTAAAAATTTTTTATAAGTGAATTTTCTTTATCTTACACCAGTATAAGTATATTATGATTATGACTATATTTTATGATGGGTAGAGACAGAGTGGTAATTTATTTGCTTTCCTTCAATTTAATTGAAGTGACTTAGAACCAGGGAAGTACCTTAGACTTCTGAACATCAGGGAAATACTTAGATTTTGAAAGTTGCTTATGAGTGATGCCCTTTGATTAATTTAAATTACTTACAATATTACCTCACACCTGTTTTGATGAACTTAGTCTGATTTTCTGCAATACTGGTAAGTGTTAAGGGATCACTGTTGCCTTTAGTGTATTCAGTCGTTTAAAACGTGTTATGAGGGTTCAGGTGTCTGGCTTTTGTGAGGTAATATTTGGATAATGGTAACCAGATACTTGGCACTTCGTAAACATTGCTTAATGGTGCCCAAGACCGGGAAAGCAGATTTCATTATCACTCTAGAATATACTGGTGGTGTTAAGAATATATTTTGTTAGGAGAGGGGAACCATATAATTTTTGTTTTTGCATTTTATTGTATTGATTATAAGTTGATAACTTAGAGGAAAATGGCTCAGTTTTCAATGTTCAGGAATTTTTAGCAGCTCCTTCTATCCAAGTTTTGTCTGAAACACTCTGTCTAGAGCACAGTGGAGCGCTTTAGCAGAGGCAAGGGGGGGGGGGGGGGTGGTGTGGTTATGTGTCCTACTAGTATGGTAAAGGCACAAATAAAGATGTATTGCTATGGAATCTTGATAAACTCTGGGTAGAATACTGATGAAGATGAGTTTTAGAATTGGCTCAAGAGTTGTTGAAATGTAGCACGTGCTGATCTCATAAATAAGCAAGCAGAAAAGAAAGAGAAAAGTGATGCAGAGTTTAGAGCTTAGACGCATTGAAGCAGAAGAGAATTTGATTAAGCTAAAAATGCTTGCTGAAAGAGAGAGAATGCAAGCTGAAAGAGAAGAATAGACAGGTGGAAAAACAGAAGAAGAGAAAGAGAAGAAGAAAAAGCAGCAGAAGAGGAAAGAGAAAGAATAAAAGAGGAAAGAGAAATCGCAAGACATGAAAGGAAATGGAATTAATAAGAGCTAGAATCCACATTACCTGTAACACCGTCTAACCCTAACCAAGGTAATCAAGACCCTGTATTGATGTAGTGAGAGTACGAATTAATCCTAAGTTTACTGAAGAAGCTCCAGATGAGTTTTTTGATCACTTTTGAGTTGGTCTTCAGGTATGGGATGGCCAGAGGATAAATGGGTCATTTTGCTACAAAAGTGTCTTATTGGTAAGAGAAGTGCTTATCTAGCCTTAACAGCTGATCAGTGTAAAGACTACAAGGTACTTCAACACAGTGTGCTACAGTTTACCAGATGACCCCAGAGTACTACAAGAGAGATTCAGAATTTGAGAAAGATGAGAAGGGAACATTTTTTAGATTATGCTACAAAGTGAGAAGTTGTTTCAAACGTTGGTTAAGTCTGCTAAAGTTAAAACTTTTGATGAGTTAGAAGAGTTACTTGTTCTTGAACAGTATCTTAAGGGAATTCCTGAACATATATAGCCTATTTAAGAGAGAGAGAAAGTGAAGAAACTTTGACAAAGCTGCTACCGCTCAGTGAAGATTACAATATAATCAGTAGTAAACGTAATTACAATGTCAAGTACCAGAGTCAACAACGCCCAGGTTTTTAAGTCTTTTCCAATAACAGAACAAATTTAATGGAAATCTACCAGTGATACTACTAAGAGTACACAAGGTAATACAGCTCAGGCAAATTATTAAATGTGAAATCCTCATCAGTTTTTCAAGACAGTTACAGAAACCTAATGTTGTCTGTTTCAAGTGTGGAAGAGTAGGACCCCTTACAGTCAAGAGTTTACCGGAATCAACAGCAGTCCCAAAACCAGTTCGTCAAGTTGTGAAACAAACTACGAAGAGCAGTGTGGGAAAGAATCAGACTCCAGAGAAGATGAAACTAAACAAACTGAATGTTTAGCAACCAGTGGAAATGTTACCTCAAGGCAGTGTGGCTAAGCAGTGTGGAGGCTTTTAAGCCATATATCTATGAGGGGTATGCTGTCAACTCAAGAGGAAGTATGCAGGTACCATCAAGATATTACGTGATACAGGAGTAACCATAGTGTGGTAGTACATGGTTCTCACCCTCAGTTGGAGAAGAGTCTCACAGGGATTTCAGTTATTTTGAAGGTATAGGAAGGAGAGGAAGTAACTCCTATATGCCGCTTACACCTGTCATGTGATTGGTGACAGGAATGTTGATTTTGCTGTAAAGGACTCACTGGCTGTGGAAGGTATACATATTCTGTTGGGAAATGAAGTTGGTGTGTGCCATTTATTCCTTGTCCTGTAGTGACAGACAAACCATTGAGGATTAGTCCTACAGAAGAGCTGGAGAAGATAACCCCACCTGTTTCCTAGTTGTGTAACTACCAGAAGTATTAAGAGGACTAACGACTGTAGTGAAGAAACTGAGGATTTACACACCCAAGAAGGATCAAGTGAAGGATCTTTTTGTGCTTAGAAGAATATTCCAGGGAAGTGAAGTTTCCCATAAAAGTGCTGATCAAGAAGAAGATTTTCCCAAGAAGATGAAGAAGACGACGACGACGAAGAAAAAAGAAGAACCTGATGTTCCTGAAGAGACTCCGAGTAGTCAAAGTGTTGCTGAAGACAGTAGTGAAACTACAGTAGCTGAGTTAGCATATTGAGAAATTCAACCCTTGAAGTTGGTCCAAGTGACAAGAGAGGAAGCTGATGGACTTGCAGAAGAAGGATGCATCGTTAACTGATTTTTTTTTGTTTTTTCAGAGTTGTTGATCTAGAAGAGATGCAACAACTCCTACCTGTTACTATCTGAAGAAGGTTTACTGATGAGGAAGTATAGACCTACAGATATACCAGGAGATTGCTGTATGGGGCGAATATCATCAAATTTTGATTCCATATCCTTGAGAAAGCAAGGTGTTGCAGTAGCTCATGAGTCTGGACTATTGGAATCAGGAAGACTGTGGAGAAGATCATGAAGTATTTTTTCTGGGCCCTGGACTTCACAAAGATGTTAGCAGGTTTTGTCGTGATTGTCATACCTGCCAGATAGCTGGAAAACCGAATGGAACCATCAAGAAAGCCCCCCTACAACCCTATAGAAGTTAGAGGAGAAACCCTTTAGCAAGTGATTATAGACATGGTTTGACCATTGCCGAAGACAAAGAAAGGAATGAGTATTTGTTTGACTTAATGTGTCCTTTGGTAACAGGTATCCTCCAGAAGCAATCCCTGTTAGAAAACATATCTGCCAAGATAGTTGCTGAAAACTTGTGGAGTTTTTCTCAAAGTTTGGGTATACCAGAAATTGTACAAAGTGATAGAGGAACGAACTTTACTTCCAAGGTTTTGTTCCAGGATGAATGAACTTTTATTAGGGGTGAAACAACAGTTATCAACCGCTTATCATCCAGAAACTCAAGGTGCCTTGGGAAAGGGTTCCATCAAACATTGAAAAGTATGCTGACAAAGTTTTATTGTTTCTGAGTCAGGAAGAGAATGGGATTGTTTTTTGTTTACCATTAATGTTGTTTGAAGTTAGGAGTGCTTACCAAGAAAGTATGGGATGTTCACCTAATGAGATGATTTTTGGAAGAGAAGTGAGGCGGGACCGTTGAAGATTCTTGCAGAAAATTGGGAAGAAAATCAAGAGGAAAGCCAAGCAGAGTATGTGAAGACTTAAGGATAAAGGTTGAAGAGATTAGAAAATTCTCTTTAGAAAACTTGAAAAATGAGTCAAGAGAAAAAATGAAAAGAGGTTTGATGCTAAGACTAAAGCTAAGAAGTTTTTAGTGTTTGGTCAATAAGTGTGTTCTTACCTGTCAGAGATTTTCCCCTTCACTAATAAATTTTTTTCAAGGTCCTTACAAGATAATTCAGAAGTAATGATGAACTTATGTGATTGAAACACCAGAAAGAAGAAGAAAGAACAAAGAAGATAAATGTGAACCTCTTGAAACCTTTTTTTATTTTCGAGAAACTAAAACTGAAACTGTGTCAGTACCCATACAACTTTATCTACAGAATACGATGATGGCTACGAATTGGGAGCTGCAAGCAAGATGAATATTCTTCAATTTTGAAAAGTTTGGGAGATAAACTGAAACATCTGAGTGTTTTGAACAGGTGAAGACTTAAGTGACGTAAGTTAGAGTTTTCCAGAATTTTTTTTTCAGATTGGCCTAGACGTAATGATCTGACCAAGCATGAATCAAGATTCAAGAAGATGGAAAACCTTTCAAGCAAAGAGCCTATCGCTTATCACCGTATCTCGATGTTTTGAAGAAAAGAAGTTGAGTATTTTGCTGCAACAATGGATTAGCAGAACCCAGTTCAAGTCACTTCAGTTCTCATGTGTGTTGGTGAAGAACCATATGGTTCATTTAGATGTGTACTGATTATAGGAAGCTGAATTCTATCAGTGTGGCTGATAATTATCCTTTGCCTCTTATAGATAAAGTTCTTGATAATATTTGGGCAAGCCAAGTTTTTGTTTCCCAAGATAGACTTGTTGAAAGGATATTATCAAATTCCCTTAGAAGAGAATGCGAAGCTGCTGTCAGCTTTTATTACTCCATTTGGACTGTATCAGTATACTGTTCTGCCGTTTGGTCTGATGATGCACCCGCAACATTTTCAACGAGTGATGGATCAACTGTTAGGATCAATAGAAGGAGTAGGTGTCTTTTATTGTGATTTTTCATTTTCGGAGTAATGCAGTGGATTTGTGATCAGAAACAATGATTTAATTCTTTCTCATTCCTAGGTCTATTCACATACACTTCAAGTTTTTTCAATGCGGTGAGTAAGGCTAAAGTTTCTTCTTCGATTGTCGAAATATACTTTCTGATTTTTTCAAGAGACAATGCGGATTAACAGTCACTTCGAGAAGAGTGAGTTTGGAAAGGCAACTGTACAGTATCTTGGTTTGAAGTTGGGAAAGGCCTTCTGCTCCAGTAAATGCGAATGTAGAAGGTATCCGTAAGGCTACCCCACCTACTACCAGGAAACAGTTACAGAGATTTTTTAGGCATGCTGGTTTCTATCGTCGTTTTTGCCCAAATTTCTCAGCCGTAGTAGCTCCCCTGACAGACTTAACTAGTCCCAAAGCTAAGTTTTATTTGGACTCCAGTGTCAAGAAATCTTTTGAGAAGGTAAAAAGCCATTTTACTTCAAGACAGTACTTCAAGCTCCAGACTTCGACAAGAATTTGTGATACAAGTGAGTCAGACTGTGGTGTTTGGAGCTGTTCTACTTCAAGAAGATGAAAATAATATATACCATCCTGTGTTCTTCATGTCTACAAAAATTGACAAAACATCAGAAAGTATTCGACAATCGAGAAGGAAAACTTTAGCCTTAATCACCGCATTGAAAAAATTTGAAGTGTATGTGAATAGACCTAGGAAATTAAGAAATATTAATATTGTCTGATCACAATCCACTGTCATTTGTCCAGAAATGAAAAATCACAAATCAAAGACTGACCAGGTGGTCTTTGTGCCTGCAACAGTATAACTTAAGAGTGCAGCACATTAGTGGGCAAAAACAATGTAGGTTTGCTGATTATTTATCTTGTTGCGAATCGTTGGATTCAACACCGTGTAAAAAATCTTCTGGGGGGAGGTATATTATATTTGCTACTTTCAAAGAAATGCATGTTTTCCCCCTCTTTGAAATGTCATGTAGATTGCAACATTTTTTTCAGATTCCTAGATAGCTTGAATAGGAATGTGTTTTAAATGTGTGTTCAGATTTCGCATTTACATCTTGTAAAAGAATATATATATAACGTAAAGAGAGTGATCCTTGTCTTTTTCAAAAGCTGCAAATGTTTTTACTTTTATGTCAGCACTTTACGATTAGAGTCTGCGAGATCCGTTTGCTTCCCGTCTCTGTCAGCGCGTTTGATAGCGAGCTCGTTGTTGTCAAAACATGTCATCTTATTGTCGCCCAGGCTACGTCTCGTTCGAGTCGGGTACGTCTTTCTTCTTTTTTAACAGACTCGTATGGTACGTGTATATCTTTGTCAAGTCCCACGTGGATGTTTGCACATTATGTGTGTAAGATTGCGTCAGATTTCAAACTTTCTGGAAGCTTTCGTACCAGAACGTATTTTGTCATCTGCCTACCCAGTTTCATGAGGGAAGAGATTTCATTCGATCTTAAAGACCTCGAGGTGCAGTTAGATCTCCCCTCTCTCTCTCACTCGACATCGAGATTATATTAACGTTACGTAAATTGGTCACTCGTAACATTTTAGAATTTTAATGTTTGATATTTCTTAGAATTTATTTAGTTTATTTAGTTTCTTTTGTGGAATCTGAAAAAACATTTCGTAACGGCGCCTGGTTTTTTTGTGAAAGTGTAATATACAAGCTGCAGCAAAAGAGAAAGAAAAGAAGTTGGTATACCAAAAAAGGTAAAGTGTGTTATATTTTTATTTGTTGCAACTAATAATGGATAGGGAGTGTGTTTAACTAATAAACGGATAGGAATTGTGTTTAACTAATAATTGATAGGGACCGTTGTCTGTTACGAAGGTTTTTGATAAAAATTAAAAAACTGTGGTTACAGTGTTTTTTGTTTTGAATGTAAAAAGATTTACACTTTTACACATTGCTGATATTTTTTGTTTGTTTGTGTCTGTTCCATTGTTTGTGCACTTATTCATTTTCTATTGAAGTGTGTCTTTTTGTTTTATATTTCATTTGCATTCACAATTTAATTGACTTAGTTATTTTCATTGCTTTATCATTGCACATTTAATTAAATTTAACACTTGTGAATTGATTTGCATTTACTTAGAATTCTT
>NC_061107.1:122861542-122866542 GCF_015104395.2 Macrobrachium nipponense
ATAGGGATGAATTGATTACTGTGGCTAATTATTTGGACTTAGAGTTTGACCCCTCTATCAAAAAAGGTTTGTTATTGTTAACCATTTGTTATGAAAATGTTAGGTCTGTAAAACCAAGATGGTGATAAAGGAGGTGAAATCAGTGGTAACTGTGGAATTGTTGGAAAGGCAAATTCAGTTGCAGACTTTAGAGTTTGAGATGGAAAAGTTTAGGGCAGGAGAGAGAGAGAAAGAAAGACAGTTCGAAAGAGAAAAATGGGGGGTGGGGGGGCTAACCCGTCTTCTCCCCTCGCCGTCCTCCCCTGATCGTCTCTTGGTCCAGTGATTAATTTGGTACAGGCATTGAAATTTTGTTCCCACGTTTTCATGAATCTAATGTAGCTGAGTTCTTTGTGTCCTTTGAGAGAATGTCCGCTAGGCTGCAGTGGCCAGTAGAGCACTGGACTACCTTAATACAGAGTAAATTATTGGGAAAGCACAGAAGGTTTGTATGTAACCTTGGGATTGCGAGGTCTGGTGCCTCGGATTACGAGAATGTTAAGGCATTATATTAAAGCCTATGAGTTAGTCCCGGAAGCCTATAGACAGCGTTTTCGGAACTGGCAGAAAACTGATGATCAAACCTTTGTAGAGTTTGCCAGGGGGAAACAACAGTTTGCCGAGGACTGGTTTAAGTCGAAGGAAGTTGATAGTTTCGATAAGTTGAAAGAATTATTGTTAATTGAGGAATTTAAGCGATGTGTTCCTGATAAGTTAAAATCTTATTTGGAAGAACTAAAACTGGATAAATTGCAGGAGGTTGCTGTAACTAGCGACGAATATATTTTGTCTCAGAATATTATTTCAGAAGGTATGTCTGGTTGGAATAAGTCTAGCCGTAGTAATTATAATGTCTCTTCCAGGAATAATAATAATGTCTCTTCGAGGAAAAATAATAATGTCTCTTCCAGGAATAATAATAATGTCTCTTCCAGGAATAATAATAGTCTCTTCTAGGAATAATAATAATGTTTCTTCTAGGAATAATAATGATAATGTGTTTTCCAAGAAGGCAGGGAATAGTTATGACTCTGGGAAAGGTATAGTTTGTTTCTTTTGTAAAAAAAGGGGTCATGTTAAAAGTAGGTGTTTCGCTTTCAAGAAGTCTCAACAGTTTCTGCAAAGACCAGTAATGGGTGAAGGAAACAATGAAGCAGAGTCTGTTAAAACCAAAACGGGAAGTCAATGACTAGGTGGCAGTTTTGGTAAATTCATCTCTGAAGGTTGTGTGGCAACTGTTGGTTCATCCTTGGAAAGGGGGGTGCAAATTTTGAGAGATACAGGGTGCTGCGTAATCCTTAATCTAGAGAGAGGCGCTGCCAGTTGATTTTGAAGCTACTGAGGAAGAATTTGTAATCTTGACAGGTTTTCCAGATTCAGTGGAGTCTTATCCCATTGGCGTTTTTTGTTTGAACTGTCCGTTATTCTCTGGAACTATTAAATTGGCTATTGTGGAAAAATTCCCTGTGAAAGATGTAGATGTCATCTTGGGTAACGACATAGTTTATAAAAACACAAATTGTCCTATTTTGATGGTAAATCCCGAAATTTCTGTGGTCACTCGTTCACTAGCTAGGGTTGTTGACGCTGCAGAGTCAACAACCGATTTAGATTTAAGTAGTCTAGAAAGTAGTGGTAGTTGTAGCAGTAGTAGTGATAATGTGGTAGATAATTTAGATAAACCAAATTGGACAAGCGAAGAGCTTATCAAAGCACAGAAGAATGAATTCTATAATTTACTCAAGGAGTCTGGCCCTCTTCTTGATTTGACGGTGCCTCAGTACTGAATAATTAATAAAATTCTGTACAGGTGCAGTAGGCCTAAAGAGGTGGATAATGACCAATGTGAGGTGGTTCGTCAGTTAATGGTTCCTTTTGATTTCAGATTGAGATTGATGTCTGTGGCTCATGAAAATCATTTGGCAGGGCATTTCGGAATTCGGAAGACAACGTTGAAACTTCTATCCAACTTTTGGTGGCCAGGTTTGAAATCTGATGTGAAGAAGTTTGTCAATGGTTGTGGTATTTGTCAGAAGGTAGGAAATCCTAATCAATTGATTCCAAAGGCGCCGTTAATCCCAATTCCTTTGGTGTCAGAACCTTTCAAAGAGGTGATAATCGACATAGTTGGTCCTTTGCCTAGATCACGGAGTGGGAATGAATACATTTTTACCATTATAGATAGAATGTCCCGTTTTCCTGAGGCTATTCCCCTCCGTACGATCAAGAGTATAAAAATTGTTGATGTGTTAATAAATTTCTTTACAAAGTTCGGGTTGCCTAAGGTAATCCAAAGCGATAACGGCTCTAATTTCACCAGTAGGTACTTCAGAGAAAAAATGGCTGAGTTGGGGATTAAACACGTCACCTCATCCCCATATCATCCGGAGTCTCAAGGCGTGCTAGAGAAGTTCCACCAAACGTTGAAGTTAATGCTGAAGAAATATTGTTTGGCACATGGGTCCAAGTGGGATAAGGAACTTCCATATGTATTATTCGCTTTTTGTTCTACTCCAGGTCAGACGTTGGGTCTGTCTCCTTTCAACTTAGTTTTTGGGCACAGTGTTCGTGGTCCTTTGGAAGTGATAAGAGAAGTTTGGGAAGGGGACAGTCCTGATATGAATTTGTTGGACTATGTGTCTGGACTTGGTGAGAAATTGACTAAGGCCTGGGAGTTTGCTTGGAAAAGTTTGGAAAACAGCCAAGGTAAAATGAAATATCATTTTGACAAGAAATCCAAGCCTCGTAGTTTCGCTGTAGGCGAAAAGGTGTTGGTGCTGTTGCCTTTACCGGGAGATTCATTAAGGGCTTCTTTTTCAGGTCCTTGGAAGGTAATTAAGAGAGTCAATGAAGTTAATTATTTAGTGGAGACTCCTGAGCGCAGGAAGCCGTATCAACTCTGCCATGTGAATATGTTAAAGAAATTTGTAGATCGGGAAAATGCGATTCCTATGGCTTTTGTTGGAAGTTGTAATAATGTTGATTATGATTCTTTTGCAGATAATTTTGATGAGAGTAAATTAGTTGACAAAGAGTGTTGGCCTTCTGATAATCAGAATTCATTGGTAAATTTTGAAAGTAAAGTTATGCATTTGGATATGGAGAAACGTAGAGTGTTGACAAAGTTAATGCATCGTTACAAAGATCTATTTTCAGATGTCCCTGGTCGTACATCAATTTTGGAGCATGATGTAGATATAGGCAATGCCCTTCCAGTCAAGCAGTCCCCCTATCGTTTGAATCCTATGAAAAGTGAGGTGGTGGCCAAGGAAGTGGAGTATATGTTAAAACATGGTCTCATAGAACCGAGTGATAGTCCTTGGTCTTCACCTGTGGTATTGGTGAAAAAGTCTGATGGAAGGTACAGAATGTGTGTAGACTATCGGAAATTGAACGAGGTGACCCGTTCCGATAGTTTCCCCCTGCCTCGAGTGGAGGACTGTATTGATCAGTTGGGGCGGGCAAAGTACATTAGTAAGTTTGACCTTCTTAAAGGTTACTGGCAGGTGCCACTAACTAAACGTGCCAGAGCTTTGTCTGCTATTGTCACTCCTCAGGGTTTGTTTCAATGTCGGGTGATGCCATTTGGGTTGAAGAATGCTGCTGCAACCTTTCAGAGGTTAATGAATTCTGTGGTTTATGGTTTGGAAGGTTGTGTGGTTTATATCGACGACATTGTAATTTATAGTGATGATTGGAACACTCATATGGAACGCATGGAAGCTCTATTTAAAGTGTTGAGAAGAGCTGGTTTGGTTGTGAATTTGGGTAAATGCGACTTCGCTAAGGCAGAAGTAGTGTATTTAGGGCATATTGTTGGTAATGGAAAGGTGGCTCCAAAAAGAGCTAATGTGGAGGTGGTAGAGAAAATGCCAGTCCCTTCCTGCCGGAAGGATGCTAGGAGATTCCTTGGCCTAGTTGGGTACTATAGGCGGTTTGTGAAAAATTTTTCAGACATTGCAAATCCCCTTACTAACCTTCTTAAAAAGCAGGTGGCTTTTGTTTGGACTGGAGAGACTCAAAAGGCTTTCGAGTCCCTCAAGAATGTTTTATTAAACTTTCCAGTATTGAGAGCCCCCAATTTTAGCATTCCTTTCTCACTTGCTACAGATGCAAGTGATGTTGGAGTTGGGGCAGTGCTCTTGCAAGAGGATGAGCAAGGTATATCACAACCGGTAGCCTACTTCTCAAAGAAGTTGACTCCTCCGCAGAGGAAATATTCTACTGTGGAGAAGGAAACTTTGGCTTTAATTATGTCTATTAACCATTTTAATGTTTATCTTTCTTCCACAGATTCTCCTATCCTAGTCTTAACCGACCACAACCCTTTGACGTTTCTCAATCGGTTTAAGAATAAAAATCAAAGATTGGCTCGGTGGAGTATATTGTTGCAGGAATGTGACCTACAAATCAAACATATCCCTGGTAAAGACAATGTGTTGGCAGATGCCCTTTCTCGAATGGGGGTTTGAATTATTTGGTGGCTGGATTAACGTATGTGATTTGTTTTCTCTCGTCGTTTCCGAATTTTTGACATGGTTTTGAGTGGGAACGTGAGGGAGGAGACGGTTTTTGTGGGTTTTCTTGGATTGAGTTATTGTGACTTATGGTAAATTGTATTGGTGTTGTCAATCGTTCTGTCAGAAGATTTGACACTGTTTATGTTGATAATAAGGTTTACTGTAAATTAGATTTAAGGCTGTGTGATGGTGAACTATATATTATTAAGGTATTTAGAGAAGTAAGGAGAGTTGGGTCCTCATTATCTATGAGTGTTAGGGCAATGCAGACCATTATTTTAATTTAAGATTTCAGGTTTATCCTCCAAGGAAATTAATTGTTTTGATAATCATATTTCACAATTTGTGAGTGGTTTTGTCACTTGGCTTGAGAGCCTATTGGGAAAAGGTATTTCCCAGAACTTTTTGTTATGGTGCCTTTTGTGATTTAAACCAGGACAA
>NC_061107.1:122874042-122896542 GCF_015104395.2 Macrobrachium nipponense
AGTACCTCTAACTCAATCTGCTAAAGAAATCTCGTCATTTATAACTCAATTTGGGTTATTCTCTTATAAGGTCATGCCATTTGGTTTAACTAATGCACCTGCCACCTTTCAAAGGATGATGTCAGAGGTAATAAGAAATATGAAAGACACTTACGTATATATGGATGACGTGGTGGTAGCTAGTGACGACTGGGACGAACACCTGCAGACCCTCGAAGAACTCTTCCATCGCTTCAGATCTTCAAGGTTAACAGTTAATTTGGCCAAGAGTGCCTTTGGGAGAGCTAAGGTAACTTATCTAGGGCATACCATCGGAGGTGGAAGTATAATGCCCAAAGACGCCAACATTGCAAGTATACTTGATTATCCAATTCCAACAAACAAGAAAGAGTTAAAATCATTTCTAGGAATGACTTCATACTATTCTCGCTTTATTAAGAACTGCTCTGAAATCACAGCTGCTTTATATAATTTAACATCTCTAAAGATCTCTTTTTATTGGGAAGAAAAGCATCAACAGCTCTTTAATAATCTTAAAAGAGTATTTATATCTAAACCCATTCTTAAAGCCCCAAACTTCAATCAAGATTTTTTACTCCAGGTAGATGCAAGCAATTCGGGATATGGTGCAGTACTACTACAGATGTCATCAGCTTGCAAATCTGGAGATGAGCCGCCACTGGACTACTTGTTTCCAGTATCTTATTTCTCAGGCTCATTCAAAGGTTCACAAATTAGATGGGCAACCATAGAAAAGGAGCTTTTTGCCATCATAGCTGCCCTTTGTCACTTTGCTCCATATTTAGAATGCAACCACAAGGTCGTCGTCTATACAGATCATCGACCTTTAACCTTCCTGGATAGATCATGACTACTGAACGACAAATTGTTACGCTGGTCGTACTATCTAACAAGATATAATCTTGAGCTCCGAGCAATCCCAGGACATCAAAACAAAATTGCAGACGCATTATCCAAACTTCCCGCCGTCTCTCATCCCAGCCATCCTAAGTAGGATGCTCTTTGGGAGGAGGATCTATGACGGAACGTCACAATTATTTGTAAAAAATAAAAACTCTGTAAATAATTTTGTGTAACTATGAAATTATCGGGTGTTTAATGTTCAACGCCATCTATTATCAGTTATGTTAACTATTCTACATTATCCTTGGTTTCTTTTCCTTAACTTAGTCATACAGATATTTGCATTCCTTAGCTTTCGTTACACTTGTAAATTGTATTTTTCGTTAGAGAACTATTCAGTGCAGTGTTGAAAACATCTTTTTCCTTTGCTTATTATAATTAGTGTTTTTGTGATATTACGTGTGAAAGTAATTATATTGGAATTTAAGTTTATTTAAGTATTAAATTAACAGTTGTCTTTAGTATTTAATTAAGATCCTGCTGGATTGGAGAGGTAATTAAAAGTCATTAAAATAGAGGTGGTTTAAAATAAGGTGAAAATGAACAATAAGTGAAGCAGACAAAAAGAATATTTTTGTTGGTGGTGATATTTTAAATTTATGAGGGACAATTGAGTGATTATAGACCAGCAGCATCCCCACACCTAGCCACCAGGTAATATTCACTCAAGTCCCGTCATAATATATATATATATATATATATATATATATATATATATATATATATATTATATATATATTATATATATATTATATATATATATATATATAAAGAGAGAGAGAGAGAGAGAGAATTATACTATACGAAATACATTCTCGACAATAGGCTTTATGTTCCCAATAAAAGTTGCAGAAACTACCAAGCATTCCATGTAATTGAGTTCATAAATCCCGGAGACTTTGACCCAAACAAAATAAATGGTTGGCTGGACGCGAACAGTCCGAGAGCAGAGAAAGGTCACTGGTGATTGTGACCTCAATTACGTTGGTAGTGTCAAGCGCTAGACTTTAAGAAAGCAAAAGGCACTCGAAAACACATGGTATCTACAATAATAATATCCGAGTGGATGATTGTTTGCCCTCCCTTGGATGACAGTAGGCGAGACATGATACAGCCACCCAACCTTGAAAACCAGTTTGTCCGGCCTGGGTGGGGACGGGGTAGGGAAGGAAATGGGAGAGTAGGAGAGACATCCACCACTTTCCTGCAAACCTGCTTGTCGGGGGTGGGGTAGATAGGGGATTGGTGGCGAGGGGTGGGGGGTGGGGGGTGGGGGGGGGAATTAGGGAAGACAGCAGCTCCGGGTTCCGGCGCGTGTAGCGTGCACTAATAAGCTCGTAATAGTAAATAATTGTTAATATGTAATGGATTCCGAGTTAGAGTCGATATTGTTCTCTCTAAATAACTAGCAAGTATGGAATACTGGAATGGCATTAATACTGCTCTGAAAATTACTATATGATTATCTATATTCATTTGACGATGAACTATCATATTCTCTTGTAGATGGTTACTTCAAAGACAACCTGCAATCTGAATGATGAGCACCTTCATATATCAGAACAGATCACAGAATGTTTGATTAAAAATAAGACTTTAACGTGTATGAATGACTATTTACGTAAAGGTATATAGGAAGAACGGTCAAAATGTCTTCTTGTAACTGTCATTACAAGATAAGAATACTAGCTATCAGAAACTAAGGAGAGAAAGGAAAAGGAAGGGAGGAAGATCAGAGTAATTTCGGGTATGAGCAATTAATTTGGGAAGAACGTATGTATTCAATTTTAGTAAGAAAAGGATGAAAACGTAAAGAGAGAAGAATTGAGAACATCCGAGTCTCCGCTTCACCAGGCCAGTGAAATAAAAGAAAAAAGGAAAAAAAAGGGAAGGTGAATTGAAAACATCTGGCTTCCCACTTCACTACGCCAGAAAAAAAAGAAAGAAAAAAAACGAGGGGAAAGTAGCCTTGAGAACATCTGAATTCCTCCTTCACCATGCCAGTACTAAAAAAGAAAAAAAAAAAAGAAAAAAAGAGAGAGAAGAATTGATAACATCTGGATTCCCCCTTCACCACGCCAGTAGAAAAAAAAAAAAATAGAGGGAAGAGAAATTGAAAACATCCGGACTACCGCTTCACAGGCCAGTAAAAATAAAAGAATAAAAAAATAAAAAGATTTTCCAGTAAATTTTCTATCCCTAATATTTTACACTCAGCGGTCATAAAATATCACATAATGAGCTTGCCTCTTCTCATAAAATATCACATAATGAGCTTGCCTCTTCTCCGAATACTTTATGACGTCCTTCAAGTTTCATATGAGAACCTCAAGTGTTCATTTCTATATGAAATTTCCAAAAGTAAAATGTTTATTAGAAATTCAAAGGATTAAATATTTCTGTGAAATACCTGGCATATGAAAACATTGTTATATTACATATCAAATCATGATTCTATTCAAAATTTGATATATATGTTAAATGAGGACAGAAAAAGCAAAGTACATAAAACTGGTGTAATTCTTTAATAGACAGTTACCTCACAGAGACAAAATTATTTTTTCCTATCTTGCATCTTTTCCACTTAACGGGCCCGATTTTATTACATCACAGCTGTCTGTTTTTGTTCCAGCTATTCTGCATCTACCGTCTTTAACCTACCATATCTGGGGGTCGAGATGATTCCCCCCCCCCACCATTATATCAATCGCGTTTTTCGATCGATTGTATGATTTGCCATAACTGTACAAGAATCTCTGTTCTTCATAAAAGGGATTTTTATTTTACTGGGGTTTCACAGTGGCACTAATTGCTTTGTTAATTAACGTAACCTCAGTCCCACACAGCTAGTGCCTTTAGCTCCTGTATAAATACTTCTGATTTACATGATAATCATCTTTGTTAAGTGTAACTTTGTCTTTTTCCCTTAAATCCATCAGTTTTAATACCCCTTTTCCCCTTTTCTCTTTATAACTTGCGTGTCATCCAATCTTGTCAGATGTCAGTTAATATTAGAGTAAATGATAAACTTCACACATACTTTGTACACTAATTTTCTCTGTGCCAAGAAACATCCCATGCAATCAGTAAAAGAAGAACAATATTCCAGTCAGTTGTGAGATCCTACAAGAGAGATTTGTCTCATTGAAAATGAAAGGAAGAAAATAATAATATAATATAATAACAATAATATTCTTAATTGCTTAGTACTTCGGACGCAAAATCAACCACTAGACTAGACTCTACAGGTTTACCCTTTGCTTAGCTAAAATGGGCTATTTTCCTGAATCGATCCGTGTGATGGTAATTGCTTTATAGCAAAGGAAGATAAAGGAAAGGAAAACGCATCTTCGAGAAATTCTGCAATAAGGACGCTTTCGCACCTGTGTTGGAGGCGCCTGTTCTCGCGGTTGCTCTGGAATCGTCGGGCGTGTTGTGGACGCAACACACGCCAAAGTGTCGGGAGGAACGCCGCGAAATATGATGCAATACCTCGTCTAGATTCATCTAAGAAATTCTGGTAACCTCGGGAGTCTGTGACGCTCGCCATAGGCTCTGCCCCCAGAGTGCCGTATAAACACGACGGTCGAAGTAGGAGAAAGCAGAGATCATCAAAGAGAGATCACCAGTTAGTCACAGAGAGACATCCTCAGTAAGAGCCACAGATCAGATTATCGGTGAGAGATCAGCAGCAGCAGAGATCATCTGAGAGAGATAAGAGAAAAAGGGACCGACGAAGGATCAGAAGAAAAGTTGCTCGAGAGTTGGTTGGATTTTGGTCAAGCCATCTCCAGGAGTGGACGACCGAGTTATTTCGACGTTGGGGAAGACTTCAGAAAAGAAATGTCCTGCTAGAGGTTTTGGGGAGTTCCTGCCTTTCAAGTATCAAGAGTAGACTATTTTCTGCAATACGGAGTCAAGAGGATGTCTGCAATCGTCGTTCTTCTTTTGTGAAGCCATCGCTTCGAGTCGCTAAAGTAAGCAGCAAGTACTTGAATTACCTCACTGTTCCCCCAGTTCATGCAGTGTAAGATTTTGCCTTTTTATGTAAATAGGAGATATCATTCTGCATTTACCTTTGTTAGTAAGCTTGTAAATAAACCTTTGTTGTGTTAGTGTTTCTTTCTATATTCGTATCTCCAGTTTGAACTGTTGGTGTTGGAATATTTTTTTTATTTATTTCATATCGAACCTGAAGCGGACCTCTCTCTCAGAAGCCGTAACATTGTGGCGACCTTTGGCCAGGATATTTCGACACCATAACAAATTGAAACACGGAGAATATAGAAAGAACCAGGATGAGTGAGATGGTGAAAGAGTTTATTGAGTCAGGCAAGCTCCTGGCTCTAGAGGGGAATGATCTCCGAGAGTATGTTGAAAAGAATGAAAGAGAAAAGTATGAGAGAGATGAAAGAGCGGCTGAGAGAGAGGAAAGAGCAGCTGAGAGGGAAATGCAGCAAGAGAAAGAGAGAGAAGCAATGAAAATGCAGCAAGAGAGAGAAATGTTGGTAATGCAGCAGGAAAAAAGAGAAAAGGTAAGTATGCATGAGCAGGAAGAGAGAGAGAAAGAGCATATGCATGAGTTGGAAATTGCTCGGTTAAGGGAAAGTACTTGTAACAGCTGGACAGGCGAGAACGAAAACGAAGCTGATACGTTAGGTATGAGTGCAGTGCTAAAATTAGTACCAAAGTTTGATGAGGAAGATGTTAGACATATTTCATGTGTTTTGAGAAGTTAATGGAACGAGTATGTTCTCCTAAAGAAACGTGGACTTTATATTTGCAGTCAGTTTTGAGTGGTAGGGCGCTTACTGTGTATAGTTACATGTCCAAGGAGGAATGTGATAATTACGATATCGTGAAAGAAACTGTTCTTAGCGTGTATAGGTTAGTACCGGAGGGGTACCGTAAGAAATTTAGAAGTTTGAGTAAGGATGAAAATATTACGTATGTAGAATACAGTAAGAAGTTAGAAAGGCTGTTTTTTTTATTGGTTAACTTCTGCTAAGGTTGAGGATTTTGATGGTTTGAAGAACTTGTGTTGTTAGAAAACTTCCAAGATAACGTATCCCCTGAGATTAAACTTTATATAGAGGATAGTCGAGAAGTATCTTTTGCAGGAGCAACTAGGTTAGCTGACGAATATAGTCTAACTCATAATTTGAGTGTTAGTAAGAAACGAAATGATCCTTCGTCTGGTAAAGTATAAAGCAGTAAAGGTTTCAGTCCTAGTAATAGCAATGCAAGTAAAAGTGACTATTCCTGTTATGCATGCAGAAAACCTGGTCATACGTCTAAGGTTTGTAAGAGTAAGGTGGCATCTAGTGGCTCATAATTAACTTGTTTCTGATGTAATGGGAAAGGGCATTTAACGAGAAATTATGCAGTAGAAAGGAAGGACGGTAAGAAACCAGGTACTCTATTTAACCTTTCGTCAAGTAGGAATGATGTGATGAGAGAAACCAGAAAAATTTTTGGTGAATTTCTGTCAGAAGGTATAGTTTCCTCTCTTGGAGGAGTAGATTCGAGAGAAGTAGTCTTGCTTCGAGACACAGGAGCTGCTGTCTCACTGATTAGGAGAGAGTGTGTGCCGAACAGGGCAGAAATCAATATGGAAGAGAAAGTCATGTTAGGTGGATTTCCTAACACTTGTGTTCTTTGTCCTTTGGTGAAGTTGAATTTAGAAAGTCAGGTAGTGTCAGGAGAAGTGAAACTTGCAGTTGTGGACAGTTTGCCCGTCGAAGGCGTTGACATTATTGTCGGTAATGACTTAGCTTTATCCAAGAATGTGAATCCTGTTATTCCAGTGCCTGAAATGGTAGTAACTAGGTCGGGTTTAGATACAGACGTAGACTACGGTCATATTTTGTTTGTGGATTCGAACGAGTGTAAGTTCATGGATTCGAATGAGAGTGAGTTCGTGTATTGGAACGAGAGTGAGTTCGTGGATTCGAACGAGAGTAAGTTTGTGGATTCGAATGTGAGTAAGTTCGTGGATTCGAACGAGAGTAAGTTCGTGGATTTGAACGTGAGTGAGTTCGTGGATTCGAACGAGTGTGATAGAGGTAGTCAGGTTGATCTTGGCATTAGTGTGGCTGAGAAATCTAACTCTATCGTTGACAGTGATAGCCAAACGGAAGGCGTAGCTGTCGAGAGTAACGTAGTAAATGTACCGGTGTCTAGTCCTAGTTACAGTGATGAATTAGGCTCTAACATTTTGGATAAGGATGAGCTAGTCAAATTGCAGAGAGGATGAGACACTTACCCGAATTTTTTAATGTGAGCTGGATGTTGATCTCGATGATGTGTGTAAGGAAACCTTTTGTTTAAAGGCCGAAGTTTTGTGTTGTTATATTCGACTGAAGTCAGGTAGTAAAGGGGAAATCACCGAACAATTAGTGGTTCCTAGGAAGCTTCGTGAGCTAGTTTTGAAGTTAGCATATGATGAGCAAGGACATTTGGGAGTGAATAAAACTTGCAAGTGTATTAGTAGGGCGTACTTTTGGCCTAAGATGAAAAATGACGTGAAGAGGTATGCTTTAAGCTGTCCTGAATATCACATTGCCGGGAAACCGAATCAAGTAATTACCAGAATTCCGTTGTGGAATATTCCTTCAGTAGGTGAATCTTTTGAGAATGTATTTATAAATATGTTCGGACCTTTGCCTAGAAGTAAGGATAGAAATGATTGCATAACTAATCTTGAGTATTATAAAAACAATTTAAGAGATGGTTGGCAACTAGCTGAGGAGAACGGAAGCCCGAACGGAAGTCAAGGGGGCACTGAAGGAAATCATGATCTTAGAGCAAAAGAGAGAAGTTTGTGTGCAAGAGATAAAGTTTTAGTACAAGTCCATAAAGAAGGTTCCGCTTTACCTTATAAGTTCGAAGGTCCTTTTCAATTTTAGAGAAGAGGGGAAATATACATTATAGAATTAATGTGGGTAAGAGTAGAGCAAAGGCACTGAATGTAAATTTGCTTCAGAATTATAAAAAACACCCTGTACCTTGGCCGCTGCCCATGCCCTTGGTAATTGTGTCCCAGAAGGAGAAATTAGTTTGAGAAAACGCAAGAGGTGTTTTAGTATTTCGAAATTTTGAGCAGAGTTCAGAAAACGGAAAAAGTAAGAGAGAAGGATATTGTTATAGCAGATAGCCTCTCTAGAGTTTTCAGAACGAGTAGCCTAATGTCTGTTTTCTGTTATCGCACGAGTGAGTGTGTGAGTGGAGAAGTGTGCATGTTTGACTGGATTAAAACATTATGCAGAATTGTTTCCCTGCTGTTTAATTCTTGCTTCTCTTCAGAAAAAAAAATCAGTTGATTTAATTTTTTTCTCTTTTGGGGGGGGAGTTGGTGTGTGATGGTAATTGCTTTTTAGCAAAGGAAGATAAAGGAAAGGAAAACGCATCTTCGAGAAATTCTGCAATAAGGAGGCATTCGCGCCTGTGTTGGAGGCGCCCGTTCTCGCGGTTGTTCTGGAATCGTCGGGCGTGTTGTGGAGCGCAACACGTGCCAAAGTGTCGGGAAGAACGCTGTGAAATATGATGCAATACCTCGTCTAGATTCATCTAATAAGTTCTGGTAATCTCGGGAGTCTGTGACGCTCGCTGTAGGCTCCGCCCCCAGAGTGCCGTATAAATACGACGGTCGAAGTAGGAGAAAGCAGAGATCATTAAAGAGAGATCACCAGTTAGTCACAGAGAGACATCCTCAGTAAGAGCCACAGATCAGATTATCGGTGAGAGATCAGCAGCAGCAGAGATCATCTGAGAGAGATAAGAGAAAAAGGGACCGACGAAGGATCAGAAGAAAAGTTGCTCGAGAGTTGGTTGGATTTTGGTCAAGCCATCTTCAAGAGTGGACGACCGAATTATTTCGACGTTGGGGAAGACTTCAGAGAAGAAATGTCCTGCTAGAGGTTTTGGGGAGTTCCTGCCTTTCAAGTATCAAGAGTAGACTATTTTCTGCAATACGGAGTCAAGAGGACGTCTGCAATCGTCGTTCTTCTTTTGTGAAGCCATCGCTTCGAGTCGCTAAACTAAGCAGCAAGTATTTGAATTACCTCACTGTTCCCCCAGTTCATGCAGTGTAAGATTTTGCCTTTTTATGTAAATAGAAGATACCATTCTGTATTTACCTTTGTTAGTAAACTTGTAAATAAACCTTTGTTGTGTTAGTGTTTCTTTCTATATTTGTATCCCCAGTTTCAACTGTTGGTGTTGGAATATTTTTTTTATTTATTTCATATCGAACCTGAATTGGACCTCTCTCAGAGGCCGTAACAATCCGTAAAACGATTTTACGTTGCAAATAAAGTTTAGCATGCATTAATTTCAAAATAACGCCCTAATAAATGTAAATATGCACGAAATCTTGTAAATTCCTAATGCTACGGCCCGCTGAGGTTTGCTAATCTAACGGCGCCGATTCTAATACTAATGCTTCTCGCTCGTGACTGGATTGTCCACTTGTGTTTGATGCTTTTAATTTACTTATGTACACGTTTTTTCTTGGAATTTCTACCTTATGTTTTATCAGTCTTATGCCAGTGTTATATGCCAGCCAGCCAAGCAACGGAACGCTATAAAATGGCTACCATATAAAACAAAATAGAAAGATTACTGCCCATTTAACGGTTAATTACATTAACTCGACAATCCCTCGTCTCACGTGGATAGGTCCAGACGACGAAAGAAGGGTTGAGCTGAGGGTTTCGTCGGTCACTGTCGATAAATTTTGCATCTCTCTGAGACAGAGAGGTGTCGAATTACATAACTATGGGACTGGCGAGAATTGGACCCCTAATACCATGCAATTAGAATAATAAGGATTCACTAACTAACAAAGTGCTCACGAATGGCACAGCCAATCGAAATTCAGTTACATTGCACTGTAACTGTGCACATATTGGAGTTGAACTAGGATGCAAACGATGGGTGGCAGGCTGAGAAAAGGATCGACTAAGGGCACAAAAGGAGGGTTTACTGATGAATGGAGAGAGAAATACACATGGTGAATCACGGGAGAGACTTGGAAGGTGGTTCATTAACAAAGGTCAAGAAATACTTCAATAGGGGGAAAAATAGGCTGCCAAAATACCCGAGTCTTAGGCTTACCGTAGGAGTCCAAAGCAACGATCCAGCATATGGGTATCCTGAATTGAGGCATGTCACACCAGGGCCACGGGTTGGCAGACCTATGGAATGTCCGTTTGCTAGTAAGGCAAATATCCATCCACCTCACAGTCTGAGCGAAGTCAGGAGTCTCCGAGTGATGCCGAGGTAAACCTTCCAATCTTTGTAGCGGTTCTCCTGCAGCAACTTCGAAACACAAGCTTTTGACGGCAAAGGAGGAATAACACTGGAAAGACTCAAATGAGAGGAGTACACTATAGGGGCAGCCATTTGCACTTCGTTTGCACGAAGTCAGCAGTTTTATGAGCGAGGGTTAACCCTGCACATAAAACAGATGGATTTGTTATGTTAGCAATTTCTCCCTTTCGTTATTGTCTGGACTTCAGAGGATATTGGAAAAGGCTGAGACCGAAAGCTCTCGTTCTTATGGTGGATAATTATAATTAAACACTATTCCAAATGCTACGAAAGATCTGTGTTAGATAAGAAAATAACAAAATAACGATACAAAATTGTTTGCTAGGAATTCTCTTCACTAGTTTTATGTACTCTGTTGATTTCTGATTCATGATACCAGTGCTCTGTATCATCTTAACGAGAGGATGAAATGTAGGTTACCTGCACAAATGACAAGCTGTGTTGTTTCAAAAAGGTATCAAAAGCGAGGCAGAACAATAACGTTCATCCCCATAAGACTTCCCCAAGTGGTTTCCTAAGAGTAGTGGGTTCAAAAACAGCAATGATGACAGTTATTAAGCACGCAATTATGACCGTAATGATCTCACCATTTCGTTTTAGAAGCCTGGAAGTCCAAAGGAAATGAATAAGGCGATTTTCCACACCGAGGAGGAATCGTAGCTAAGCTGTTGAGATCAGAAGAGAAGTTGCGTGTATAATCCTTCGCTTTTCCAAGGAAAGTAACATCCCATCTACGCTATCACTTTAAATGAGGTTTTAACGTTAACTCATCCTTTCCAAAATATTGATGTAGAGTGCTTGCGGGTTATGGGCAATAACGTGTAACATTACCAGTTTCTTATATGAAAATGGCCATTACGATTTCTCTCACGGACAAGTCTGTTTTAGTTTGTGACCGTGTGATCTCCGATTATCCCTAATCATCTCTCTGATTTTTACCTTAAAACAATAAACCATCTGGTACTCATGCTCTTTTTGTTCCCCTTGTAACTTTCTTTCCAACTGTATCTCATTTGTGCCTCGACAATGCCTCATTAAAGGACGAAAGCGCTCGGCATGAGTTTCTGCCTATAATTTTACTGTGGTATTCACTTATGTACACACACACACACATATATATATATATTAGTATATATATAATATATTATATATATATATTAAATATATAATATATATTGTATATATATATGATATATATAAATATTATAAAATACTATACTATATATATATGTATATATATATATATATATATATATATATATATAATATATATATATATATATATATATATATATATATATATATATATATATATATCCAAGGTAGAAAGGTGAGTGAAAAACTAGGGACTTGGAATAAGTACTTTCGTAGCATATTCTACATCTTCAAGTTCGCACTGAATATAAAAGAAGTTGACAGACGTTTATATACAAAAAAAGAAAGCGGGGGTGGGGTTGCAGTTTGTTACTCTGGTTGGCGTCTTCTTTAAGCAAAGGAGAGAAGGAGAGAGGATCAAGGGACATTCCAGGATGAAGATTTAAATTCCTAGTAGACGTGGCTTCAATAACGATGAATTCCAACAGACTCCTTTTGCCGTGATCTTTGACCCTGCAGATTATGAACGGGATTATGAGAGCGCAAATAAGAGCACATGAAAGGGGATTCCGAAACACCAGGAATACTTTTAATTAAGAATTTGATTATTTAGTATTTCTAGTCATCATTACTTTGCCGAAAACGCATTCCACCTCTCACTTTAGTTTACTGAATGGCATTTAGCTCTGATATGGGGGCGTAATTGCACAATTTCGGAGATTCGACATTTCCTCAATAAACGTCAGGTGGATTCACATTCTCACGCCTTCTCCATCGTGAAATTTATATAGGCTTTCTCAGCCTGTCCGTCTGTCTGTATGTTTGTCTCTTCGCCGATAAATTGAGTTAGCAAGATATCTCTCTGTTTCCGTCATTTGAATTTAGCAGGTTGGGTCATACGGTGTTAATGTAATGTTAACAATTAAATCTTATTTTCTCATTGGACATTTCCTTTCTGCATTTTTTGCGCGCGCGCCAGGTTGTGATTGTGGACATATGTATGTCTGTACATGTGTGGAAATATACTATTCATAAATATATTGAACTTTTCTTCCTTTAAACGTTCATGATATGTTTAGTTTTCTGAAAAGAAAAATATTGTGCCGGCTTTTCTGTCAGTCCGTACTTTTTTCTCTCTGCTCTCAGATCCGAAAAACTACTGAGGCTACGTGGTTGCAAATTGGTAAGCTGATCATCCACCCTCCAATCATTAAACATTCAAATTTGAGCCCTCTAGCCTCAGTAATTCTTTTATAGTATTTAAGGTTAAAGATGCCCATAATCGTGCTTTTGGCAACGATATAGGTCAGGCCATCACCGCGTCGTGGTTAAAGTTTCATGAGCCGCGGCTTATACAGCGTTATACCGAGCCCACCGATAAATAGATCTATTTTTGATGGTCTTGATTATATGACTTACTGAAAATCTTGAAGAAACTTCGGCGCATTTTGTAATTGTTTTGTCCTTCTCTCAGTTTCTCTTGCTTCGGCCCTTTTTCTTTAGGCCTAAAAACAAGAATAATATCTTACGCTAAATGTCTAATTTCTAATTTTTTTTTTTATTATATTCAAACATTTTTATATGATGTAACAATTTCGTATCCAACGGTATTTTCCAGTGTCGGTGCATGGAAATAACAGCGCAAAGAAAGGCGCAATATCAAATATTTTTAACGTTCAAACGTGCAGAATAATGATTATATTTTGTCTTTATAGATAAAACTAAACTAGTAGAATAACTCATATTCGCGCATTTTTTGGCCCAAGAAACTGCAGACGGATGCAAAATTGAATTTCCGATAACAGGATACCACTAATGTGATCTTGAGCTTGTGGGAATAGGACTAACAAGCTTCACACTGAGGGCCAAAGGATGCCGTCCTACTGGATTCACATCACGCGTCGTGGTCGGAGCAAGAAGACCACTTCTCAATTATTGTCTACCTACGCTATGATCCCTCCGAATACATCAAGGGACGAGTATAATTCATCAAGGGACAAATGTGTGGTTGAAAGGTAAGCAAAGGCCGAATGAGAACCAGAACAATGAAACAAAGCTAAGGTTAAATTAGTGGCATTAGTGATTAAATGGAATATCGAGGTTAGAGTTTCTAAGATGGCCTCTTTGTTTGTCTATCAGTCTGGTGCTGCAAACACTTCCACTATTTCATGACGTTTTCTAATGGAATTCCATCTCTCTTCTCTGTCAATATTTTGTGACCCATCGTACATTCATTTGAGCTTTCATTCTTTTCAAAAATTTCATTTTACTGTCTTTTCTTTATCTACTCGAACGTGATTAATTTTCAGAAAGAGGGAACAAAGTTAAGAAGTTGCCATCTTTGACTAAATCTGAATCGTGCATACGGTAATCACTATCATGTTTATGATATTAGAAATCAAATTTATCCCGAGCTCAGCTGTTGCACAAGGTACTTGCGACTAACCAGTCTTTACTGGATCTTCCTCTGATCCTCCTTTTTTTCATATCTATCGTCCAGTTGTTGTGTACTACTAAATCAGGATCGGGTTTTCCATTATTTGAAAATGGATGTCAGGGGCTATTTCTGCAAGGAATGTGATTTGATACTTTTGCATTTCAATTGCCATTGTTTATGAAGGAACCGATCGCCACAACGGCAGACAAATTGTCATCTTTCCAGTCCTACTACGGCAGTAAAAATCCGTCTATGAACACCTTTATAATAACTGCATAGCTTAAGTAAGTTATAATCGGTTAAATTTCGTCTAGTTTGTCAAGCTATTATAAACAGAATGTGCTCCATAGATTATAATTTCAGGTGTTTTATAGGTTGTCATTATTCGTGATATGACTGATAGTAAAGAAGGGAAGAATATTGTTTACAGAAGATGGTAATCTTATTGGGTTTACTCAACCACAATGTACATGGATGGAATCGCTGTCAGTCGTGAACCAATATAGAATAAGTCAGGAAATAGCGTAATCTTTGTTGTAGGAGGCTGGACTTCAGCCAAATTAAAACTATGAAATAGTCCGCGTCCCGTCGTATTCCTTAGTTAATCGCTTTTGATTGGTAGCATTTTGAAATTATTCTGAGTAGCGGATAATTCATGGTGTTATTTTTGTCTGAAGCCTCTGTTTGAACAACAGTTAATTATATGTTTTATTTTATCGTTCTTAAGAATTGGTATAAGGTCTAAGTTGAATTAGCAAGCAAACGCATCATTTTACCACCAAAGTAGTTTTAGACGTTATCTCAAACTGAAATACTGAAAATGTGAGATTAAGTTTATTAATGTGATTAAGAAAATCAATTTAATGTTTCCTAGTATAACTTCCTCAAAAGAAAGGCTTAACTTTTATTGAAAATATTCATTTTATTGGAAGGCATTTTACTAAAGGAAAATAGGATAATTAAATGCCACCGTTTAATGTTAGATTTGAAGTAGAAATATGATGAGAATGACAAGTAAAAAGAAGGCTTTATCTCCTCTAACTGATAACTGGAGGATTTCTGTTTTCTAAAGGTCGACGAAAGTCGGTGCAGCATTGGGAACAATGGCAAGAAGAAAGCCATCTTGCAGCGGAAAGAAAGATGGTTTAGAGAGGAAGTGGTGGCTGCTTTAATGAAACAACAAACTGAATTTAGATGCAAAGGAAGGACAATGAAGAACTCCAATTACGAGAGCAGTAATCCTCACTCCCATTACATACGAAAAATGAAAAACCTTAAGCACTTTAGAGTAAATAAAGAAAAGGCAGTAAAATGAAATTTTGAGAACAAAAGCTCACTGGTCAACTTGTCAAAATAAGATGAATCTACGATGGGTTTTCCATTAGAAAAAGGCACGAAATAGTGAAAGTGTTTACTGCGACAGACAGATAGACAAACAAAGAAGCCATCTTAGGAACTTTAACATCGACATTCTATTTAATTCACAGACAACTGTGTGAGATATTAGGAAGCTTCAGTGAATTTCAGGCAACCAGGAGTCAAATATCAGTGATGCCGAGGAACTCATTATTATGTATATTTAAAGTAACTTCCGTTTAGACCTGGAATCGTATTTGGTTTGAAATGACGTCCACAGTCGTCTAGATTTATGTCCACATATGTTGGATTGGGATCAATCCCAAAAACTTTTATGCATGAAAATAGGTCGTACCTTAGATGAGGGTGTATTTTTCTTTGCAATTTTATACCTTGCCGTGTATTGGCTGACCATTATAAATTCAATTTGGGTCAATTAGGATTTGTCTTCTTATAATGTACACAATAATAGTTATTCGTAGCAATCAACTTTCTATATTAAGGTCCTTACTGTCCATGATCATGATCGGTAATGATGAAATACAAAAATTCAAGTGTTTTTAACTTTCAGTCTTCATACATCGTTTCTCTCTCTCTCTCTCTCTCTCTCTCTCTCTCTCTCTCTCTCTCTCTCTCTGTATCAACATCAGCTGGCACGAGTCAACCACACCACCAATATTGACCTATTTCAGCGTCCATTGCGTCACAGACAGGCATTGGTATTCACTATACACCCCTAAACACCCTTAAAAGCTCCTTTCGGAGCTATTTATAATATTCTTTGTATCAGTTCCCTGGCTACGTTTAAGTCTGGCCAAGACTTCAACGAAAATAAATTCTGCCTCTTCTGCTGCTGATGTCCGCGGGTCTCTCTATTCTGAGGAAAAAGATTCGCTATTTCTTGAAGCACAATTTAAAAGTTCTGTTATTAGATGATAATAGGAACAGCAATACATTTTAAATTCAATACTTTCTTTTGTTTTTCTCTGGGTATTCTTTCTTCTGACATTCTTCCCATCCACCTTGAGAAATAATCACTTGAAAATGAACAAGGTGGCATATTGCTTAAAAATGAAAATTATGATAAATTTACGACAGATCATAACCATGCACAACTGGAGGGAAAGAAGAAAAATGGGTTGTTCATTTATAATGATCTAAAACTGTTTGTGCCATCCGTGTATCTACTGCGGATGTAAAAAATGCAATAATATAACATCTCAATACACTCCATTATATCTTAGTATACCTATATTTTTTTTTTCTTTTTGGCATATCCATGCCTGTTATAAAAACCTCTCTCTCTCTCTCTCTCTCTCTCTCTCTCTCTCTCTCTCTCTCTCTCTCTCTCTCTCTTTCGCTCGTTTGTAAGGAAGTATTGACAAGACAACCCTATCTGGCTGTACCTTTAAGGCCGCCTAATACGATACCAACCCATAAGGAGTTCTCCTCTTTCCCTACTGAGCTTGGAGCATTAAGTCTGAACTTTTCCCTGTTGGAAACTCAGAGTTTATTCTCTCATTTGTGTCTGGATCTAACGAGTTGGCAAAGAAATATATATCTTGAAATGAAAATGTCTATCCACGAGGAAGCAGTCTCATTATGTTTCACCAAATAATATTGAAGGAAATGTCGAGACTTTTGCTTTGCATTTCTCATTAAGGATACACTGAATCACACATCTAAGAATGTGGGATTCTTTCCTTTTTAAAATTAGCTTATTTCCATATCCTTACAAAAAAAGGTAATGATTTTTCCTCTGATGATATGAATGTTGATCATTGGCACTATGGAATCCCTTGCTACTGATAAATATCAAGCATAAATGGGGCGAATTATATTTTTGACAGTACACTTACCTTTCATTAAACCAGTGTTTCAGCCATCCTTGAAACCAAGAGAATCGAGTTTACTGGAACCTGTAATTAGTGTTTCAGCGTTATAGACCCCTATATAAAAAAAGCTTCAGAAGGATTTGGAAATTATAAAAAAACTATTGAAAGAATATGGCAATGACTATGATAAATGCTGACCCTTATATCTTCTCTGAAACCAACAATCGCCGACTAAATCTGTTTCATGCCTAACGAAAAGCGACAAAATCCACATTAAGAAGATCAAGTTACTCTCAAGGATTTTCCAGAATGTCACACCATAACAAGCGAACCACATTCATAATTTATAAATGCTATATCTTTCATTTAGAACACTCAATTCTTTCTGCATGTTGGGCACATGTCACAAGAGAATTGATTTCCCAGAGAAATTTTGATATGAACTGAAAATCATGCCGCCAAGAATAACTCAACTACGTTTTTAATAAACCAAATTAAAGAATTTCCCCTTTGGAAGAAATGAACCTTTTATTTCTTAAGCTCCAGTTAAATAGACGAAAGTGTTAACTGACCCTTTGGACTATGGAAAGCTTCTTCATAGAACCTTTGGGGCTGAATAATTTTTGGTAGATGTTAACGTCTTAAAATTGTTATCTTAGGCCACAGCCGCGAAATTTACGTTTACACAATATTTAGAACAGATATCAGCTAATACATAATGGATTACTTGGCACTCGACTTGTCGGCACTTTCTTTATATATATAACTAATTATTTTTCACAATAAATGTTTCTAAGCACATTTTTATTTTTTAAATTGAAAAGCGTTATGCAACCTGCCTGTTCTGTAAGATTTCGTAAGTACCCAATGTAATAAGTATAGCCCAAACACTATAATAATAGCGCTCTATGCGGTTTGTATTGCTTCATTCCGGCAGGCGTATTGTGCTAGGGTTTTTGGTAGCAATGAATCACTCTCCACGGATGGAGAGTGAAGTTACTTACCTTTGTTGGCCTCAAGACAGAACAGGAACAGATTACTGACTGGTTGAGGCTGAATATAGAATTTAGGCCGAAGGCCAAGCCCTGGGACCTTTGAGGCCTTTCAGCGCTGAAGTGGAAATTGACTGTAAAAGGTTTGAAAGGTGTAACAGGAGGAAAACCTCTCAGTTGCGCTATGAATCAAGTGTTAGGAGAGGGTGGAAAGTAAAATGAAGAAAGAATATAAAAGGAGGGACAGTAAAAGGAACGAAAGTGGTTACACTAGGGGCCAAAGGGACGCTACAAAGAACGCTAAGTAATGCCTACAGTGCAGCGCATGAGGTCCACTGACGGTACTACCCCCCTACGGGGATTACCGACTGGCGAGATATTGTGATAACAAGAGATTACTGACTGGCGAGATATTGTGATAACAGAAAATTACTGACTGGTGAGATATTGCGATAACAAGAGATTACTGACTGGCGAGATATTGTGATAATAGAAAATTACTGACTGGTGAGATATTGTGATAACAAGGGATTACTGACTGGTGAAATACGTTATCACAACAAATTCTTTGATTAGTCGGTTTCTCGCTATGAGCTCCCTTATGATCCAGTTTCCCTAGACGAAGGTTTCCGACTTCATTAGAGAAAGCGAAATTATTTTGATGGTCAAAAAACAACTCTACGTTGAAAATAACTTTTATCATACGTCCAGGAAACATTCCTGTAAACGCACTCAAAGAATGAATAAAAAAAAAATGTTGATGAAATGAGATGAAATGAAAAGAGAGATGTGAATAATAAGAACAAATTGAGTTCTCTCGATCACTATGAATATATACGTAGCATTTTAAAGACATGTCTTACTAACATTTGCCTTTGCAGACATAAGAACTGGAATGATTGCAACATCTGGGAGGAGGAACTCTCGAGAAAGAGCGACGCTGAGAAATTGTTCTGTCAAGTCTTGATGACTGGCTTTGTTTCTCTCCCTCTCCCTCCTTCCTTCCTTCCCTCCTTCCCGCTGTTTGGAAGACGTGTCAGAACGGTGGCATTTTATGCTTGCATATGAATTCGCTTGGCTTCCAATACACGCCAGGGGGAGTATGTGTCAGCCAGATGCACGCACGCAACTGCGAGTTATTTTTCGTATGCTAGCAATTCTCGAACTTGCTTTTAGATATATCTCTTTGGCCCCATACATATAGTACACATAGCTACGTGCATGCAAAGATAGACGCACACAATCTTACAACACTTAGCCTTATTACTTACATGCTGGACACCACCCTTAAATGATGACAGACCACCACTAAACTCACCACTAATAAAATACATTTCAGTGTTAAGAGAAGAAAACTATTCAGCCGACTTTTTATTTTTCGAAAAAGGAAACTCACATATTAACAACTACCGATGCTAGAGGGCTGCTAATTGGTATGTTGATCATCCACCCTCCAATCATCAAACATACCAAATTGCAGCCCTCCAGTCCTAGTAGTTTTCCTTTTATTTAAGTATAAAGTGAGCCATAATCGTTCGTCTGGCAGCGATATAGGTCAGGCCATCACCGGGCTGTGTTTAAAGCTTCATGGGCCCCGGCTCATGCAGCATTATACCGAGATCTATTTTCGTTGGCCTTGATTATACGATGAACAAAAAACTCGATTGCGCCGCATTTTTAACTAGTTATCTCGTTCGTTTTCTCTTCTTCATCTTCGTAAAGAATATCATATCCTTGAAAGCGAATAGTGAAACGTAACTCTGGATCAGTGAACATTAGCGAGATCCCGTAGATCGTTTGCCAAAAGGAAAAGGGAGAAACACTTACAAAGTGGAATATCTTTAACTCAGAGAACTCGGCTCTGTCATATCGAATATATTGCAGAATTATAAGCCACCCCCCCCCCCCCACTCCCTGTCCAGAAGAATTCGGAGTTAATGGATGGTGATGCAATATTCGTGTACTGGCTGTAAGAGTGTCATATCATCAAATGGAATGTTTTGGTTTGTTGTCCGACCGTTTGTCTCAGGTATAAGTCCCGGATTCGATTCCCGTGTATGCTGGATTGTTGTCTCCCCATTTCATTAAATCCTAGTGGCCAATGGTAACTGGTAGACTGGAGAGGGTTGTCACATTCCTAAAGAATGCTAAAGGTCTAGAAAACTTATCCATTAAGATTTGCAGACAACCGAGCGAAAATAAAAAAATTGCATTGGTTATTTGTCAAAATTTTAAGGAATCTTTAAAAGCAGCCTTTCTTATTATTATTAGTGTATTTACTTTTATCCTTAAAATAGTACATTTAATTTATTGAAAATATTATTGAGACGTTTTATCTTTTGAAAAGAGGTTTTATAAAATAATGTAAATGATTGTCAGATCATTATGATGCTATTCTGGTTAGAGGGAATAAATTCAATACTGAGAGCATACGTCATTGTAAAGGAACACGGCTTACAAACCTTTCACTAATATTAAAAAAGAAAAAAATAGCGTTATATTATATGGCATCTCTTTTCCTTGTATAAAATCGCTTGAAAGACATAACAGAAACAAAGGCAAATCTTAGACTGTGGAAAATTGCTCTTAATTTACGGCTTAAGCTAAATGAAGAGTTAAAAGCGTTAATTTTGATCTGAATATTAAAATTAAGTATGATAATCAAATGTGATTCTATTTACAGACATTCATATCTGCGGCTCCATTTCCGAAACTGTATAACCCAGGGAAACAAATCAAGGGCGGCTTAGGAATTCATAGCGTAATTAGTTGACACAAACTGGCATAACAAAAACCTTGGTTATCGATATCAGAAATAGGTTATTAATAACTATATACATACGCCAAAAATAACAACTCTTGTTAGACGAAAATTGATCGCAGTCTTGACCAGTGAAGTTTAGTTTTCTTAGTTTAAATGTCTGTCGCTGTAAACACTTTCACTATTTCGTGACTTTTTGTAATGGAAGTCCATCTCTTTCCTCTATCAATATTTTGTGACCTATCGTAGATTCATCTAATTTTGACAAGTTGTACAGTAAACTTTTATTCAAAAAATTTAATTTTGGTACCTTTCCTTTATCTACTCTAAAGTGTTTAGGGTTTTTATTGGTCGTATTGGTAGTAGTAGTGAGGATTACTGCTCTCGTAATTGGCGTTCTTCATTTTCCTTCCTTTGCATCTAAATTCAGTTTGTTGTTTCATTTAAGCAGCCACCACCTCCTCTCTAAACCATCTTTCTTTCCGCTGCAAGATGGCTTTCTTCTTTCCATTGCTCCTAATGCTGCACCGACTTTTGTCGACCTTTTGAAAACAGAAATCCTCCAGTTATCAGTTAGAGGAGATAAAGCCTTCTTTTTACTTGTCATTCTCATCATACTTCTTCTTCAAATCTAAGATTAAACGATGGCATTTAATTATCCTATTTTCCTTTAGTAAAATGCCTTCCAATAAAATGAATATTTTTAATAAAAGTTAACCTTTTCTTTTGAGGAAGTTATACTAGGAAATATAAAATTGATTTTCTTATTCACATTAATAGACTTAATCTCACATTTTCAGAATTTCAGTTTGAGGTAACGTCTAAAACTACTTTGGCGGTAAAATGATGCGATTGCTTGCTAATTCAACTTAGACCTTATACCAATTCTTAGGAACGATAAAAAAAACATAAAATTAATTGTTGCGCAAACAGATGCCTCAGACAAAAATAACACCATGAATTGTCCGCTACTCAGAATAATTTCAAAATGCTACCAATCTAAAGCGATTAACTAAGGAATATGGCGGGACGCGGACTATTTCATAGTTTTAATTCGGCTGAAGCCCAGCCTCCTACAACAAAGATTACGCTATTTCCTGACTTATTCTATATTGGTTCACGACTGACAGCGATTCCATCCATGTACATTGTGGTTGAGTAAACCCAATAAGATTACCATCTTCTGTAAACTATATTCTTCCCTTCTTTACTATCAGTCATATCACCAATAATGATTGAACCTATAAAACACCTGAAATCATAATCTATGGAGCACATTCTGTTTATAATAGCTTGACAAACTAGACGAAATTTAACCGATTATAACTTACTTAAGCTATGCAGTTATTATAAAGGTGTTCATAGACGGATTTTTACTGCCGTAGTAGGACTGGAAAGATGACAGTTTGTCTGCCGTTGTGGCGATCGGTTCCTTCATAAACAATGGCAATTGAAATGCAAAAGTATCATATCACATTCCTTGCAGAAATAGCCCCTGCCATCCATTTTCAAATAATGGAAAACCCGATCCTGATGTAGTAGTACACAACAACTGGACGATAGATATGAAAAAAGGAGGATCAGAGGAAGATCCAGTAAAGACTGCTTAGTCGCAAGTACCTTGTGCAACAGCTGAGCTCGGGATAAATTTGATTTCTAATATCATAAACATGATAGTGATTACAATATGCACGATTCAGATTTAGTCAAAGATGACAACTACTTAACTTTATTCCCTCTTTCGAGTAGATAAAGAAAAGACAGCAA
>NC_061107.1:122904042-122916542 GCF_015104395.2 Macrobrachium nipponense
ATATCTACTGCGTGGGAATATAATGGAAATAAACTCTAGAGACTGGCGAGAGCCTAAAGTCCTTTGTAGGAAGAAAATAATGAAAGTGAATAAGAACAAAAGAAAGGAAAAGAGACTAGACGAAACCAAGGGGATCGAAGTATGAATGTAAAAATGGATACTTCAACAATGGAAGCATTTGTTTTTATAGCTACTGCAGAATAACAATAGCAACAATGTAATGTAATGGATGATGGTGAGTCTCAGAAAAAGAGAAGCAGAGATAGCAAGACCCATGAAAATGCTAGTGAAGAAACGACCAAGGTCCTGAGAGATAAAAATGAGATGCTAGAAGGGATTCATGCCTCAAGGGCTACGCCCTTCCCTTTGAAACTTACACATACTTGACCTAAAGGAATCTATATATATATATATATATATATATATATATATATATATAATATATATATATAATATCATATATATATGAAATGTACAATTAGGCGTAAAACTACATACTAATAAAAATAACCCTTTGCTTAAATTCTAAGCGAAGGAGGAGAATGATCATAAAAGAAAAAGGAATTAATCAGATTTTTGTGGTTTACTCATTTTAAAATCTGATATGATAAAAAAGTATGCCACCTCGTGCTGCGAGGATATCGAGGATTGTTTTAGATACTAAAATGTAATAGGTGGCTATCTGGTACCGCTCAGTAGTTTGAGTGTTCATACAGTCAAACTTTTAAACCTGACTTTCCTTGCTAAACTTTTCCAATTTCTTTGATGCCATTTTCAGAAATTCTACTTTCATTTCCTGAGAAACTCCAAGAACTTGGAAGATAATAAATAACATTAGTCTTCTCAACCTGAAATTAATTCACATTCCTGACCATCCATTTCTTATGTTCACACCTACTCAAGAGAAAGTCATCCACTACCTCAGTCTCTGTCTCTCTCTGTCTCTCTTCACCTTTTGTTGCCAGAAAGCGTTATTCCTCTTGCACCCAAAAACATACCAAGTCAGTGGAGGGTTTAAAGATGACTCAGATTTGACAAAATTACTCTCGTTATTCAACCCCATGAAGAAAACATATAACTATAAGGTCAGAAATCATAGCAATAGCCTAGTTTTTAAAAACGTTAATATGGTAAGTAGAATAAAATTGAAGATAGTAAATTAGTCGGCATTGATTGTGAGGAGGATATTTGAGATGACATGTTCCTGAGGAAATCAGTAAGCTCGAAAAAAATGTCTACAACAACGTAGCCATTAGACTCCCCACAAATGGATGAGGACGTTTGGATGACATCAGTGCTACTTTTCATTAAGTCAGGGAGATTTCATATCGATTATTCTCGTTGTCTAATGTCGGATGCGACACTTCTTTGCGAATGCAAACTTTTCGAATTATATTCAAATCATCGTCGTTTGGATTTTTATAAGTTTGATTCTCTTACCAACAATAAACCAGGGAAACGTATCAACAAATATTCAGGTTTGTATGATGCGAGAAAGCAAGCTAATCGCACGCGTACATAGACATACGTACGTACATACATGCATAAAAGAAAACAAACACACATATAGTATATATATATTTATATATATATATATATATATATATATATATATACATACATATCTATATATATATATATATATATATATATATATATATATATATATATATACATATATATATATATATATATATATATATATATATATATATATATATATTATCATTATTGGAAAATCAGTAGGAACTGTTTGTTTCATCGGCATTTCCTTTTTAGTATTCACTAGTCATTATGTCTTTCATTATATCATTCTTTTTCTTCTATTGTTTTCTCAGTTCCCATTCAAACATGGTTAAAGAAATAGATCCTGGATGAACAAACTTATGGAACACTAAATTTCATTCACGATATCCTGGACGCGACCCTTGACGTGAGAAAAACACTAAACTATCCAATAATTAAGGACCGTCTCCCTAATACAGTAATTTGTTAATTTAGTAAAAACGTCCATAACCGAGGTTTCAAAATTCTGTACAGAGGCTCTTGCGCAGTCATCCAAATACATCCAAACACATTATTGTCTAATTTTCTGATTATTCAGCAAATACTTTATTTAGAAACCACCCCTCACAAAAAAAGAAAAAAAAAAACAGAGATTGGGTATATCTGTTTTATTCGATTGCACAAATGCACCACTTTCTTGATTATCTTTGGTAGTGTATTTTGCCATTCTATAATCTACGTATAAAGAATCGTGATGGGTCGCAAGTTACTAATATCAAATGTAGTTTTTAATTCCTGGTGCAGTTTTTATCAGTTTTATTGCCATTATTACCGTTAACTGATTCTCTAGAATATGATTTTATTATTAATAGTAAAACTTGAAAATTCACAGTATACTACATGCTAGTCTTATAAAACTGAATCTGTAGCATTTAACGTCATTGTCGCAACAAAATGCATCACATACTTCCAGTTAGGTCTCCTCTTCAATTAAAATGTCTTTTTCCATTTCTCCAATAACTCTCTCAGTGAGATCGACAAACACCCTTTTTGCTTTTACATAGAGCTTTGAATAAAACTCGTAAAATTCCACCTTTAAGCAATTTTTTCTTTTACGAGAAAAAAATAGTGTTAACTTTTCACTGAATATTTTTCCGAATTTCGGATTTACTGTCTGAAAATACTAAGTTCCTCACATTTACTGCAAATCACTGAATGAACTTCATATTCATTTCGTAAATCTCACTTTTAGAAATTAAGGTTGGAATACAATTCTTTGCTTAAGGATTTCGAATGAAAATCTGCATTTCTATTACATTCTAAAATCAGGAATATTTTCACATTTAGAATTTAGTTTCCAGTATCTTTAGCACATACTAAGTTTTGTACTTATAGTGATCTAGAGTTTTAATCATCTGATCGGACCATGATATTGAATACTTAACCTCTTTATACAATACATTTCTACCTTAAAAGGAACATGTCTTGAACCTTGAAAGCACTTTTGCAATCTAGTAGAAATTTCCAAAAACGATCATTATCAAGATTATGATTTATTTAATTGCTGTGAAATCCAGGTTTCTCTCTAATGATTACATTTGGAAATTATTCCTTCCGCATCATAACAAACTGGTTTTAAATAGTACTTCTTTTCACTTTTTTATTTTTTATTTTTTACCATTTGTACTTCCTAAATCCAACAAATTATATCAAACACCAGCGAAATGTCTGTCAATATCAATCTCACAACTTATAACCTTCACTGGCAGTATCCTATTTTTCTTAACTTGGCAGAATTCTATTTGAATGGAAATGTAGGGCTGCATACAGTTTTACAATGTTTTTTTTATTTCACTGGACAGGTTTGAACCTTTATATATATATATATATATATATATATATATATATATATATATAATATATATATATATATATATATATATATATATATATATATATATATATATATATATATATATATATATATATATATATATATATATATATATATATATATTTAAGCTTGAGAATGCATAATGATATAAGAACGAAATGTTTATCGGTTTAAACTGGTTGTTCGAAGCCCATAAGCAAGTAATTTCTGTTAGGGTCCATCCTCGTCTCTGCTTCCATTACGACGCCATTCAAACCATGGCACAATTTCTTCAGACTGAATTGCTCCTTGAATTAAGCCTGACGTAAACTTGCTTTTTCAGTCTTAATATCGGCATTTCTCATTTTTCTTACGTATATATTCATTTTTATATGAACCCTTTACTGTCGTTACGGCAATCATCTTTTTGCCCTTGTCTATAATTCCACTTCGCCTTGAATTTTCAACCTTGGAAGTCTGAGGATCATCCTCTTCATCTATTTAACTTTTTACCAGTAATAACATTATGAAAAGTTACGGAGAGTCTTTCGTAAGTTAATAGTTCCTCCTTTACTGAATGTTGTAATAAAACTTCATCGTTTTTGCTGTTTTCAACGCTCATTACTTCATCATCTCTATTCCGCTTTCATTTTCTGTTGTAATCTTTTATATTGCATAAAGGATGATGCAATCTTCGCTATTGGTCTCCTATCCAACTTGCAAAATCTTTGTTAAAGTTATTTTCTTTGTATGTCATTTCCACAATCTTTTAGCAAAATTATCTTCTTTATGTGCCATGTTCAAAATCTTTGACAAAGTTATTTTGTTTCTTTGTCATGTGCACAATCTTTTAGCAAAATTATATCCTTTTTGTGCCATGTTCAAAATCTTTGACTAAGCTATTCTCTTTCTATGTCATTTACACAGTCTATAGCGAAATTAATTACTTTCTGTCCCATCTACACAATCTATGACAAAGTAATTTTCTTGTTTACATCTGTAGTCTGTTTGCCTGTGTAGCAGACCAGAGAAAGGCTAATATTCAATGAATCTTTTCGCATATTTTCCACTTCTCCAAATCTAATAAAAATTCAAGTTACTAACTCTTTCAAATGAAATATTCCTCACTGACACATAAGTCAGAGACGAACTATGACTAATTATCTTAAGCTAAGCCTTTTCCCCTATCCTAATTATCTTAACTTATTCCATAATAACATCCTGGAATATCTCTTCTGAATCACACAGTATAGTTAATTTCATTTTATTAAAAAAAAAACTGCAACAAAAATCTGCTTTGATGCAAATAGATTAAGATATAATTTATTAGAGCATTTTGGGTAAATCTTACAAGTTACCCAAAGTGAAATTCAACCCGAATTGTTTTTTTTTTTTTTTTTTTTTTTTTTTTTACATTAATGTTTCATAAGGTTTTGAGAAATGTGACTTTTATTTTCCTGGGAAATGCTTACTTAAACCATAACCGCTTCTCTATGTCTGATAATAATGGAGGTCCCAATTGGAAACAGTGTTTTTTGTGTGAAGGAACAGTTGAGTGAAACACATTAAGGTATCCTAACCTAACTTAGGTCGTCCTACCCTTTCCTAACCAGGGTGAGGACCCCCACTCCCCCGCCCCACCTCACTTAGTGCAAGACACCACCTCATATAGCAGTGGTTTATAAAAATTTATATGACCACTTCAGCATCTTCCCAGTATAATGTAACTTTAGAAGCGTAGAGTTCCTCCAGTCATATTTAAAATAATTAAAAGACAAATATTGACTTGCGTTATTTTCATTACCGTCAATGTATGAAAGCTCAATGTGTTTTCGATAAATTTTATTAAACAGAATAATATCTCTGGGAAAGCGGACTACCTGAAAAACAAATACAAATAGGAGAAATTCAAAATCAAAAATTCTATGTCAATAACGCTACAAGGGGAAGGAAAGAAAGGAATCAGTTGATTTGTTAAGTAACGCAATCGTCTTACAAAACATTCTTTGTAGGGTAACGTTATTGTTGTCTCTACAAATAAAACACATTATAAAGCAGCACGTCAGACTGAACAACTCGTGAAACTGACTCCGCAGTAAGTATGGCGCCATGTGCAATCAAACAAAAGTTGTACTCTTTGCCTCCTAAAACTATCTCATTTGATATCACTGAAAAAAGTTGTTGCAATTACTGAGTTAGAAAAAAACATAAAAAAATATACTGGTAATTATGGGCATTTCAGAAGAAAAAAAATCATAAAGTTATTTTTTTGTTTTTAGTGGGAAAACAAATAAATAAGGGTGGAAGTATAGAACATGGATTCAATATAACTGTAAATTAGGAATCAGAGTTATTAGTGTTGCTTTTTTAATCTTAATAAACACTAATTTCAATACTTCACATTGACACCTGCACTTCGTTGAATCACATCGCTTTACCTAATGTTGAGCTATATTCTTACAAAGTCGCTATTGCCAGAAAGCCACAAAAGTCTCTAAAATAATTTAGGGTTATAAAGTCGTGTTTACTGTCCTGCAGCTTCTTTTTAAATTGGTGCGACCACCAGTTGGCTGTTGCAACGAGTGGACTACCGACTACGCATTCCAGAGGCCACGAAAGAGTGTTTTTAGGAAACAACTTTTAAACCTACGGATGGATTCTCATGCTACCAAAGCACTGAGTGTCTCTAACGTTGTCCTAATTTATGGTGGTACACTGAAATGACAAATGTGCCTAATTAAGCCGTTTAATCTTAGAAAAAAGACCAACTTCTTATCTTTCCTCACACCGTTTCGAAGAAGTGATGTTTTATGATGTATCTGTGACGCAGAGCCGTCCCCATTACCTAATTGTAAAAAAATATATATATCATCATAATATATATTAATTTGTTTTGAAAAATCCCCTATTGGCCCGGATAGGTAAAATGACATTTACACATAAGTCAAACAATCATTTGAGAAGGCATATTGGAGGATACGCTATACCGACGTCACTGATACACGTCAGTGACGTCACCACATTTGCGGATAGTTTGGTGGCTAAGTGAAGCTTTAACCTCATTTTCTAGGCAAGAAAAGTTAATGAAATATACATGGCAATGCACAGTACTTCTTAAAATTAGGCCGAAGTTTGAAACGCACAGTACTCTAGAAGCATGAAACTCCATTAAGTCGGTTTAAAAGTAGTTTACGAAAAGCACTGTCATGGCCTATGGCATGCATAGTAGTCACCTGCTCGGTATCAGGGCAAGGTCACAGGTACATCCTACAGGCTTTGAAGACTGAGCACGGCCGAATTATTAGGACACGGGGCAACTCGTAAAACCTAATGGTTGCCTAACTAATTCAATTAAATATAGTAACCTAAACTGATTTCAGTCTTCCGTCTTCCCGACAAAAAAGTTGACAAGGCAGGAGGCCCTGTGTCGTCTTTGCAAATTCCATTTTTCTTAGTTTAGAATATTTGGAAACTATAACGGTGGTAGATGAGCAGAAGAGGCTATTGATTCGGGCATATTCTAATACTGAGTTGAGGTATTAATAGTTAAACATCCCTGAAGTGATTTCAGTTCACAATTATAATAATAATAATAATAATAATAATAATAATAATAATAATAATAATAATAATAATAATAATAATAATAATAATAATAATAATAATAATAATAATGGAAGGAGGGGATATACAACACCAAGAGATGAAGGACACGATCAGGAAAGCATACATGCAGGCTCAAGGCGATACTCAAGTCAAAACTCAACGCCGGAAATATGATAAAAAACATAAACACATGGGCAGTGCCAGTAATCAGATACAGCGCAGGAACAATGGAATGAACTAAGGCAGAACTTCGCAGCAGAGACCAGAAAACGAGGAAACATGACAATACACAAAGCACTACACCCAAGAGCAAATACGGACAGACTATACATAACACGAAAGAAAGGAGGGAGGGGACTACTAAGCATAGACGACTGCGTCAACATCGAGAGCAGAGCACTGGAGCAATATATGAAAACCAGTGAATACGAGTGGCTCAAGAGTGCGTGGGAAGAAGGACTGATAAAAGTAGACGAAGACCCAGAAATATACAGAGACAGGGCAATGGCAAACAGAACAGAGGAATGGCACGACAAACCAATGCACGGGCAATACATGAGACAGACTAAAGAACTAGCCAGCGATGACACGTGCCAATGGCCACAAAGGGAAGAACTCAAGAAGGAAACTGAAGGAATGATAACAACGGCACAAGATCAGGCCCTAAGAACCAAATATTTTCAAAGAACGATCGATGGAAATAACATCTCTCCCATATGTAGGAAATGCAATTCGAAAAATGAGACCATAAACCACATAGCAAGCGAAAGTCCGACACTTGCACAGAACCAGTACAAAAAGAGGCTTGATTCAGTGGAAAAAGACCTCCACTGGAGCTTGTGCAAGAAACACTATGGTATCAGAACAGATAGGGTGATACGTGCAAATAGACCAGAGGTGACGTTGATTGACAAATTCAAGAAGAAAGTATCACTCATTGATGTCGCAATACCATGGGACACCAGAGTTGGAGAGAAAGAAAGGGGAAAAAATGGATAAGTATCAAGACCTGAAAATAGGATTAAGAAGGATATGGGATATGCCAGTGGAAATTGTACTTATAATCATAGGAAGACTAGGCACGATCCCAAGATCCCTGAAAAGGAAACTGGAAAAACTAGAGGCTGAAGTAGCTCCAGGACTCATGCAGAAGAGTGTGATCCTAGAAACGGCACACATATCAAGATAAGTGATGGACTCCTAAGGAGGCAGGATGCAACCCGGAACCCCACACTACAATACCACCATGTCGAATTGGAGGACTGTAATAGAAAAAAAAAAGAAAAAAAATAATTATACCGTTAAATAGAATGGCAGAATTAAGCGAGTTGGTTTTATATAAAAACAAAATATAAGATCAACACGCTTTATTCTGCTATTCTTTTTGACAGCATTTGCATAAAAAAGGGTCTTTTACCAAAATAATAATAATAATAATAATAATAATAATAATAATAATAATAATAATAATAATAATAATAATAATAATAATAATAATAATAGAGAATATAATTTATAAACATTATCTGAAATTCTTTTGCTGTCAACAGCCGTTTTCAACAATGTACCACAAAGTTAGCAGCGTTGTTATTATAATAGCCACAATGCCCACTTAACTTCTAGACTTGCATATTTCTAAAAAGATTTTTTGCGACTTAACTCCAACAGTTTTCACAATTTCACAAAGTTGGTGTAAAAAACAAAGCGTGATTAACGACCATTTCAATATAATAGCTTTACATCCTTTGTGTAAGAAAACTTGCATTTAAAATAATTTCAGTAAAAAAGATATTGATGATAAGAAAGAAAAAACAGAGAGAGAGAGAGAGAGAGAGAGAGAGAGAGAGAGAGAGAGAGAGAGAGAGAGAGAGAGACATATGATATCAAAATGCGAGAGCTTCTTAAGAAGGCTCGGATTACTCGGAACTGTCCGTTCGATCTCTCAAGTTTTAATTGTAGCTCCCCTACTTAATTTGAATTCGGTTTTTCATTAGGCGCCGGTAAAGGGTAAAAAGGTTTTAAGAACTCTGAAGATGAAATTACCAAAGGGTTTGTTTTTTGTTTTAGAGAGAGAGAGAGAGAGAGAGAGAGAGAGAGAGAGAGAGAGAGAGAGAGAGAAAGAGAGAGAGCGGGGGCGAGGGGGACTTGGAATATATTGAAAAAACTTATGAATACAAAAACAGAGCGAATGATATTGATTATAATAATAATGTATTCTTGTTGTGCCTGAAATCAAATTATGATTTCAGTCACTGTCTTATATGCCTTATCTTAATCGTGACCGCCAACGGGACGTTATTTCCATGGTTAATTATTATTTACCCGTTAGAAATAATTGATAATGTACAAAATAGAATTTTGTGAGATTTTTTTATGAATTATTTACTAAATTTTGATTACGTTAACCTGGAACAGGTAACAACATTTCAGGAGAGATAAGAATGAATTTTTTTTCCCGTGGGGTAACCTTGTGCTGTATTGCAGGAGATTTTGGTTAGCCTGCATATTTTTGCCTATGCCAAGAAGACTACGTTTTGGGGTCGCCTAACATCCTTTTTCTGACTGTCTGTTTGTAAGAATTAAGAACAAGAGCTACGGTTGGATTTTTACGGAGGTTTTACCAGACGTGAGACTCATGAAAAGCGACAAGTGATTGGGTTTTACGAGATATTGGAGTGTTAGTTCTTGGGAGCTGGGAGTTTTTGTCAAGTGGATGGCTCAGTCTTGGCAAGGCCTTTCCCTCTCTGGAGGGATACTGACTTGAAGAAAACACCATAAATTGGTTCAGCAGTCGTTGGTAAGAAATCTAGTCTGAAATCGATGTATATTATCTGTTGGTCCTTTTTAGTGTTTGCTATCAAAGTGCAATCCTTGTTGGATAATCAGGATTCTACAAAACCAAGGTCCTCAACAAGAAAAACAGCCCACTAAAGGATAAGAAACAAAGACGGCAAGAATAAAGTACATTAACAGAGCAGAACCAATCAAAGAGAGAGAGAGAGAGAGAGAGAGAGAGAGAGAGAGAGAGAGAGAGAGAGAGAGAGAGAGAAAAGCGATAAAGCAGGACTCGTGTAAGCCTGATCAGTAAGAACTTCTGAAGTCCCAGTAATTTAACTATAATATTAAGAAGATCATTCTAGTATTTGGTCAGACCTGGAATAAAACCTCCAGTAAACTATGTGGTGTTGAAAGTCACAAAAGAAAGGGGAAGTCTATCAAAGCTATCTGTATGTTTAGCACTACTAAGGGGTGACTTTCGTAGACTTTGAATCTGAATACAAAGATATAAAAATTTTTAGACGAACACTGGGCCCATGGAATACTATGCCACAGATTTCTGAAAATGGAAAGAAAAAGAAGTAAAAGCTTTTATCCAACAAATTTCGGTGTGACCCAGCTGGCGAACACCAAACTGGTAAACAACAAGCAAAATAAAGCGGAATGAAACAATGCGAAATTTTCTTCTGGGTAGACAATGCTTCAAAAGCCCTAGAAACCTCACTGCACCACTTTTTGTTGGGTTTCATTAAAGGGAGAGATGAACCGGAAGGGATTCTCAGATGGGATCTGACAGTCAAGAACGCTGACAGTTAAACATTGCTAGAGAAAAAATCGTGGTAGTGTGGAAGAGGGAGGGATACTAACAATGATGTCTTGAGTATCATCTAGGTTTAACTTCTTTCCCCATAATATTCACCAAGCACTAACATTAACTAAAACTGTTAGGGGATTCAACCATCACCGCTCTATAATGATGACAAGGGGTTCATGCAGGTGATGTGGCGTCATCTTCAAAAGCACTATCTTTGTTTTTAAGGTCACAATACCATCTACCACTATTTTGCAGTTCGTTAGTTATAGCTTCAGTAATAATATTTTTAAAATAACCATAGAACTTTACAATTTTATAAACTAGTGGATCATGATTGACACAGTCAAAATGAACAGTCAAAATGAGGGAACTGAAAGAATCGCATCACACTCACCTGGTCACTGGGAAAACCAAACTGTAAACGAAGGAACAAATGCTTATTCCAACAATGATGTTCAGACTCTCTGCGCATATTTGTTAACAAACATTCGATAATATTGGAGTTAACGAAACTGGGCAATAATAAGAAGTCATGAACTCAGGCATGCAGCTAACAAGGTTACCTTACCAACTAACTACAAAAAAATGAATAAATAAAAAACAGACAACTAAGAAGATACTTGGTACAATGAGCCAAGGAAACATTATCTGAGTCAACATATCAGTACACATGAAGGCCACACAGGACAAGTGAATGAATTTTAATGTCACGGAGCCGAAATGCAAGAATTGTCAGCTTAGCCTCGGTAGGACAAGAATCAGGTCATAGTGTGTTGTTTCACATTACTGTGTTTACTATGCAAAGCAGCAGTCAAACGGCTTGAGCTTTTCTTTGCGCAATGAGTAGCACCCACCGGCGTTAAGTAAAGGAGGAACCACTGAGCCCTTACGAATAAGCAAAGATTTGATTACCTATCATTTATATTATTGTGTTATATACAGTAGAGGGTTCATTTTACTGTAGCAGAGTATTAATTTTAAACTTAAGTATGCTCTCTAGACTTTAAATTCTACCCTGATTGAAACTCCTGGTAAAACGCTTTTCAGTAAGTTAAGGGAGGTTCATTGTTAGGCACCTTAAGAAGACAGCTCATATTTCAGTCTGCTCGTAACTACCATTATAGTTCCTAGAAAATATAAAGCATTCCTTGGAGTCAAGGAATTCTTCGTTGTAAATTTCTATTTCCTAGTGCAAAGAAACACAGAATCATAGTTTTAGTGTTGTGATGATTTGAAATATATTTCTAATTTTTTTTTTTAAAGCCTAAACAACAAATCAACAATGGAAAAAATGTATTTCATATGACACATGAAAGAAAGTGGAGGAAAAACGTTAAATACAGACAAAGGTATTTTCTGAAAATATCTTTAAAAACTTTGGCTTTTGTTTAGCTTGTTAGACGACTTTTGAAAAATCAAGAAAAGGCTTCAGGAACACTTGCCCGAAACCGTGTAGGGCCAAAGTGTGGAAGAGCGTCAAATGCCAATATTTAAGGTCATTTTGTTCCGAGAACGAATGCTACAGGCAAATGCCCACAAAAAATAATTTTTACATTAACCCAAGTCAATAGAGTCTACCATGAGGTGTCTATGTACGGGAATCGTGCGTATATCACAAGCATGAACTAAATTCCGTCTAACCTTAAAAGATGAAGCTAAACACTGGAGGTAAAAAAAAAATAGAATGATGAAGGCAGAATGAAAAGACAAAACTACAGAAAAATAAAACCGACCGTCCAACCACTACCTCATATTTCAATCCCCGGTAATGGCGGTCCTCCGCCTTCTCTCGACACCAGAGAAAAGAAAAAAAAATCTTCTTAGAATAGTTTTCCCGAAAGGACTTCGGCTTCCAAAAAGAACAAAAATGGGTATACAGACGTCAGGGACTCTGGGATCTAATATATGTATATTACTGTGGTT
>NC_061107.1:122919042-122926542 GCF_015104395.2 Macrobrachium nipponense
GAAATTTCTATACAAAATGAACGCGGCTGAAATAGCCATTATTTTCAATAAAACCTGTATTATTATTATTATTAGTAGTAGTAGTAGTAGTGGTAGTAGCACTAGTAGAAGTAGTAGTAATAGTAGAAGATATGTAATATCCACCTGTTCCACAGACATATAATGTTACTAGACTAAGCGATAAAGAGCAACGAGCCATTCAATTAACCCCAGCCAGGCTAATCTGCTTAAACGACCATAGATTGTAAGGCTTATTCGATGGGCGAATTAGTGCCCCCAGGATAGTAGCCTAAGTTGGAATTAGCGTATCCGGAATACCACCAACATTTCACTCTACATACGGGTCTGTGTATCGCGGAAGACTTATTATACTGCCCAATAATCCGTAATTAAAACCGATACGATTGCAATAATTGTTGGTAATTTTTGTCATGTCATGTTTAAGAACAGTTTTCATTAGGTTGTATTGTAATTGTAATTACCTAAGACTGACGGGCAGCTTTAAAACTTCAGATGGACTTTCACATTCAGTCAGGGAGGTTTACAATAACCCAAGATGCCCTTACAGTGATTAAAAGAGTGGTCTTTCATAACATACAACAGACTTAGGAACGTCTAATGGAGATACATTAATCTCAGAGTACTGTATGCAAGAGATGGGAGATGAAGCCATGAAACTCGTCAGCCGAAGGATAAGAAACAGTTGGTTCTTCGGTTCCTGCATTGCAATTATAATTTCTCTAAAACAATCTGCATGTTATATTGGCGGGATATCGTACTTGCTGCAATGATCTTAAATAAAGTAAGTAGCAACAAATCACGAAAAGAGTATTTTTCAAGGAGAATGATATTTTGGATATAGGAGATAAAAGCCAAGTTTAGAAAAATTACCTTACAACTAAGAGAAAGTAGTCCAAAGACCTAAAATTATCACTAAACAGCTTAGCACTTCATATCCAAAATGAAGTGTAAAAGGCCGAGATTTAAGTCGACGTTGACATTTAAAGATGAATGCCAAAGAATCACGAAATAAAGACGTTTCAAGTTATGATTTACAAGTCGTCCAAGAACTTCTATACTCTGTTTTTTTTCCATTTGTCCACCCGCCTGTGGTGTTTGCGAATGGTAACACTGCGTCCCGGGCTTTAGATAGTTACGCTATGTGTAAGTTTTAGGTAAATAAAAGGATATTTGGGTGTACATTTGCAACTGAAAAGTGTTTTAGTAATTTACTGTATGCGAATTACACCGTTAATATACGAAATAGGATATTGTTATTATTGTTGAATGCAGAGCCGTATATCTATATACGGCTCTGGTTGAATGTAAGCTGAATGTAACTATCTATAGCCCGGGACGCAGTGTTACCATACGCAAACACCACAGGCGGGTGGACAGTTGAAAACAAAACCGATTTTAGTGATCAGAGATCAAAGGCACGCATGAGCAATAAAAAGGGTGATTACCTAGATAATCACATTAATATATGAGTTCTGGTTAAGTTTATTATCGTTATTATTAATGTATTACCACATCAAGTAAAAATATGATGAGTTTTAATCCGTTTTTACCTGAAACTATTTGATATCATTATCCTCTACATTCTGAGGTATACACTTCCCCAGATAAATAAAAATGATAAGTTCTGATCTCGTTGTTACCTGAAAGCATTTAATATCATTATTCCCTATATCCCTAGATATATCCTTCTATTACAGATCGAGAGAGGTCCGCTCCAAGTTCAATATTATGATAAACAAAAAGAATTCAACACCAACAGTTGAAACTTGGGATACGAATATAGAGAGAAACACTAACAGAACAAAGGTTTATTTACAAGCTTACTAACAAGGATAAATGCAGAATGGTTTCTCCTATTTACATAGCACAATTAAAATCTTACAATGCGTGAACTGGAGGAACAATGAGGTAATGAAAATACTTGCTGGCCAGTTTTGCGCTGTCTGAGATCAATGCTCGAAGCGGTGGCTTCACAAAAGGAGAACTGTAATTGCAGACGTCTTCTTGACTCCATATTGCAGAAAACAATGTCTATTCTTGATACTCGAAGGCAGGAACTCCTCGAAACCTCTTGTAGAACGTTTCTGCTCTCAAGGCTTGCTCAACGTCGAAAATACCTCGGTCGTTCTCTTTAACTGGACGACTTGATCAGATTATGATCAAACTCTCGAGCGCCTTTTTCTCTCTGATCCTACGTCTGCTCTTTCTTCTCTTATCTCTCTCTGATGATCTCTGCTCTCTCACTGATGATCTGATCTCTGATCTCTGCTGCTGATGATCTGATATCTCCTACTTCGTCAGTCGTATTTATACAGCAACCTGGGGGCGTGGCCTACCAGCGAACGTCACAGGCTCCGGAGATGACAAGAACCCTCCAGAAGGATCCTGACAGAAGATTGCATATTTTCTGACGACGTGATGGCGCGTGTTGCGTTCCCCAACACACCTGGCGATTCTAGAACCATCATGAGAACAGGCGCCTCCATCACGTGCGCGGATGCATCCTTGTTGCAGACCTACTTGAAGAAAATGTATTTTCATTTCCTTTAACTTATTCGTCGCTATGAAGCGATTACCGTGACACCTTCTCAAAGTAAAAAAAATGATAAGCTCTAATTTTGTTATTACCTCAAATTATTTAGCATCATTATTCCTTATATCCCTAGATATATCCTTTCCCAAGAAAAAATGATAAGTTCTAATTTCCTTATTACATGAAAGTATTTAATATCATTATTCTCTTTTTTCCTAGATATATTCTTCCCTAAGTAAAAATTGATAAGCTCTAATTTCGTCCTTACCTGAAAGTGTTTGGTATTATCATCCCCTGTACTCAAGATAAATCTTCCCTCATGTCAAAATGATGATTGTGAATCCTGCCCCAAGCAAAAATATGAGGTAAGTCAAATCATTTGATAACGGAAAGTATTGCATATCACTATCTCCTGTAACCAGAGATAAATCCCTCCTAAGTATAAATAGGAGGGTACTAAATCCTTTTAGGCCATGAAAGTATCTAATATCATTATCTCCTGTATCCTAAAATGAATCAAAATAAGAAGAAATATAACGCATTTGAAAATACATAAATCAAGATACTGGAATACGAAATAGCTGTCAGAGAGGAATATACAGAAAATTTGGGATACACCATCAGCTCTCAAGTTAAGCAAAGCCCTCCAAGACCAATGGCAGCAACTGGTGTTGCAACTCAGATGAATATTGTCTGGTTTGTGAAGGATGGTTGCCTGAGGATTTTCAGAATACTTGCACGTCTGAAAATATGCTTATCTTTTACCTTTTTTTTATTGTAGTATCAAATATAAGACGTTAATTTCAAGGAATAAAACTATTTGAGAACAATTTTCTTTTTCGTTTTCTTAGTTAGTCGTACCACAAAAAAGAAAATAAATATTACGGAAGACTTACAATATCCTGTTTCAAGACTGCTCTTTATCCATTATCCCCAAAATCGGGTCTCAGTCATATGATCCTCTTAAATATATAATATATATATATATATATTTATATATATTTTTATATATATATAGATATATATGGATTTTTACAGAGTATATATGACTCTTATCATATATGATTTTTTTCTATAATCCTTATATATGAATTCTGACAAACGATTAACATAATTTTAATCCCTACACAAAAATAATTTTGTCTCTCTGTAAAAGCAACAAACAAGTAAACCATATATTTTTATAAAAAGTAAGTATTAAAACAAACACATGACTCATACAATGCTTTATTCACAATAAAACATGGTTCGTTGCTAGGTATGCATTCTCTCTCTCTCTCTCTCTCTCTCTCTCTCTCTCTCTCTCTCTCTCTCTCTCACGGACATTAACCCCCTATCTTACAAAATACCTGACCAAAAATTACAAAATAATTTCTATGTGTGTGGCCCTCCGTGACAGAAAAGAGGCAAATCCGGGACAACAGATCGTGACCTATTTTTCCAGCCTTGGGTCATTTGCTCCTGCTTTGTCAAGCGTGGCAATTTATTTATTTATTTTTTTTGTCACTTTGTCCTTTTCCATTTGCATAGAATGGAAGATAAAGCGTCTGGCGACATATCGAAGCTAAAATTAATGTTTGGCGACAAACTGTTCAAGGCTAATGTGATCGTGTTGCGCATTGAGAATGCTACATATTTTTTTTTTATCAATATATAATTTGCTTAAGTCAGCGAAAGATTTCATTGCAACAGTTTTTACGGTAATTCTAAGCCCTGATTCCGCGGTAAAGTAGACTATGGCAGTTGACGTTTTCCTACGTTATTTTAATTACCGAACAAAAATTTAAAGTAATATTTATTTGGACGACTGTAATTAATCCATGGATCGTGCATCTGGCAGCGCTCTCCGGAGCCATGGGACGCACCCTCACTCTACCGCATCTGGTGAGCAAGTGGTCTGTTGCAGAAACATAAGCTCATGCATACCAGGATGTTTGAAAATGTACCGTGAGGCTGTTGAAAAATTATATAACTTTTTTGAGGGGGGTAATTTTTTACCTTCTCATAGTTGATGGTTTTATACGGCATCATATGTTGTACAGAAAACTCGATTGCTCGACAACCAGGTGACCTCTGAACCATATTAAGGCTCTCGGTCCATAAAGAATGGAACACCGGTGAACAGTCTTCTAAAGTCATCTCGTATCATTTTGAAGGGGTTTCCAATGTCCAACCACCCTATCTTCCTGTAATTATATTTACCGAACATGTAAAAAGAATCTGCAAATACCGTGGTCATACAGGTCATGTTTTATGCATTCAGAGATACTGGGCTATAGAAGAAAATGCTCTGCCCAGTGTGACTGATGATCACTAACAAGAAGTTTGTCGGCAGGAGGCAGTAGTAACGTAGCCACTGGAAAAACCGGTGACCGGTAATTTCATCCCAGTAATAGCATCGTGGTAATTTCATCGTGGTAGTTTCATCGCATAGTAATTACATCTCATGCATTTTCACGACAGTGTAATTACATTGCGATATTATCACATCGGCAGTAATTTCATCATAAGGTTTCTTTCGTCACACAATGCCGAACAGTAAATTAACAATAATAAATATAATTTCCTTGTTTTTCTGTAAAACGTCCAAGTATTACTGTTATAGTTGTTGATATCAAAGTATTTTACTAACTATTAACAAATGGCCGGCTTGTTGACTTTTCCTATATATAAAAAAAAAATCGGTTTTTGTAATCAACTTGTTTTCTGATTGGTAAACATTTTCGGTTTTTGTAAATAAATAAAACTAAACCCATCAAGATGCCTCTGCAGTACGTCGTAAGCATAAGGAATAAGATAATAGTCATCTATTCATAGTCATTGGTAATAGTCATCTATTTATGAAAGAACGAACAAGTGGCGTAAAAGCTATTTGGAAATGTGACCAGTTTTATAAAACAAAGTGCCATGCAAGGGTTCATACAAATGAAGATTGCATTACAAAACGATTGGGAGAACACGATTATGCAGGAGATATTGCTCGTGTTGAAGCTGCCTAAGTGTTAACTAAAGAAAAAGCAATCACAACTCAAGAATCAACGCATTGCTTTTTAAAGAATGTCGCTTTCTTTATTATCCTCTTTTTTTTTCTTAGACTGATTAGTCGAGTTAAGAATAAGACTGGCGTCAAACAACTAATCATCGACGCTAAAGAATAAATAAAAAATAACAAGACATTTGAAACTTCCATTAATACTAGAAGTTGTTTGGTGAGAGTTAGAAAAGTTATAAACGTTCTGAACTAAATATGCAGTAAAACAGGTTTAGATATGTTCAAAACGTTTAACAGTTGATTATCCAATTAGATTTTCCAATTAGATTTTCTAACACTAAATATGTATTTTTACTTTAAAATAAAACAAATCATGCTTATAAAAAGCCAATCATGAAAAGCATAAAAACAAGTAAAAATAATTAATCTGTGAAAAATCAATCAAGATGATGAAATTATTTATGTAAGAAAAGTCAACAAAGAGGCTACTTGCAAATAGTTAAATACTTTGATCCACATCAACAACTATAACAGTAATACAAGGAACGTTTTACATAAAAAAAATGCATTATATTTTATCGTTTATTTATTTTTTTGCCTTGTGCGGTATACTTAGCTTGTGGTGAAAGAAACCTTACGATGAAATCACTGACGATGTGATATATTACGATGTAATTACAATGCGGTGAAAATGTATGATGTAATTACCATGCGATGAAATTACCACGATGTAATTACTGCGATGAAATTACAATGAATTGAAAAAACCACCATTTCTGCTAATGTGGTGACCCGGTCGTCTTATTATTTATGTGGAATTTTGCTCAGTGGTCTACTGTTGTCAGTGACGAAGTGAATTCTCAGCCATCACATTCGTTGTCTTTACAGTTAAACCAACTCAGCATTATAACTGGCATCAGAGACTTCTCAAAAAAAAAAAAAAAAAAAAAAAAAATCACTCGCTAGGAAAAACATCACTTCCAGCCAACTTCACCATAAAATCGTACAAAATCACTTTTTCCACCATCAATAGCTCTTCCAGCTCTCGATGACACATAATGATTATCATCACCATAATCATCAGCAAAGTCAATAACTTCGAAGGGAGAAAACTTGATCATCATACATGAATCATACAAAGTTGTTGATGTGGAAATGATTCGAAAGTGGATTACCTATACCTCGTAAGAAAACAGCGGCTTTGGGAATGGCGTTTACTCGTTAATAAGCTGATTGTATTTGGCTGTATTAATAGCATAATCCAGGCCAAGGAAAATAAGGAAGGGCAAGTCATCCCATTATCGAAAGGAGGTAAAGGCAATTGAATTCAGAGATAATGAGCGACTTTTCTAATTCCATTGGACTCACTTGGTCGTGAATGTGTGTATGTGTGTGTGTGGAGAGAGAGAGAGAGAGAGAGAGAGAGAGAGGGGGGGGGGGGTGGTTGGGGGGGTTGGAGTATTGGTATTAAGCATTCGATTCATTATGATTATGCCCAGGATGACATATGGTCGTTTGCAAAAAAAGAAAAGAAAAAAAAGTGGCCTCCAGAACCAATAGAAAAATATCTTTGAAAGCTTCTCTCCTGCCGTCATTATGTCCCGCTAAACAGGAATAATCAATCAAGATAACATTTTATTAGAAGACTTATCTCGAAAGCAAAAGTGCTTCCCTTTAGGAATAAATACTGCCTAAGAAATGTGATGAAAGTACACTATATTTTCAGATGTCAAGACTAGCATAAATGCTACTAGAATAAAATTATAACTTTAAAAAAAATTTATTTTGCTCTTTCGATTTTTTATTTTCTAATGACGTATAAATCATAAACGGTCTCTTAGAATATGACCGACATGATAGATAACACTACTACTACTACTACTACTACTAATACTACTACTACTACTACTACTACTACTACTACTACTACTAATAATAATAATAATAATAATAA
>NC_061107.1:122931542-122964042 GCF_015104395.2 Macrobrachium nipponense
TAAAAATTATATCAAGTTATGTTTAATATGGATACATTTAGTAACATCAATCTTCAGCTCGATCGGGCGGGTGCAAAAACATACGATCAAATAGAGCGTTGTTTCACCAACGAAAATTAAAATACATTTGGTATATTTTACTGTTTAATATGCACAATATTTATATTCTTTTTTTTACATCTTTATTCTAATAAATAAATAATAAATATCGTATCCTAAAATTCGTTTATCTTTCACCAATGCGAAACACCTATTTCACACTTTTTTGGTCTTTTCCAACAGGAACAACAAGAACAACAGAGCAGTTTATAGGCTTACCCCCCGAGTAACCGAAAAGCGCCATTCATTTTATTATTGAATTGACTAATGACTTACTAAAATCTTATTTTGGATCCCAGTTATTGCATGTTTATGTTCCTATTACTGCATCTTGACACAATTCATATGTCCACTGATATTCAATTCAAGATTTCTTCAGCTGGAATTGAATGAGAGACTAAGAGAGGCAAGTAAAGAATGTAGAGGACAGATTTGATTTGAAAATCAAATGGAGCAAAATCATAATAAAAGTAAAATGTTACACAAGTCTTGTACTACGGTGTGCAATGCCTTACGGATTCTTTCCCACCTTTATGCCTACATTAAGGGGTCGGTTTCCTGGTGCGCCCTCTCATCAGGGATGGTTTATTATTTGGCAAAGGTGGATTTTACGACCGCATGCTTTTACTATCATCAACCACAGTTTTGGGAAGTGGGCCAAGCCTTTTACTAAAAAGTAAGGCTGCAAAGTAGCAGTTTTCAAAGTTATTGGCGGTGGGCCTAACCTTTTACTAAAAAGTAAGACTGCAAGGCAACAGTTTCCAAAGTTATTGGCGGTGGGCCTTTGCCTTTTACTAAAAAATAAAAGTGCAAGGGAGCAGCTGTCCTTTTAGTCGCCTTTTACGACAAGCAGGACCTACGGTGGAAGAATTTTTACACCCCTACCACGGGATGGTATATCTCAAAGGTTTAGTCGGTGGGACTATAAAGATTTAAATATACAAGGAGTCAGATGACAGGGTGGAGAGGGATATGATACCGATAGAAGATGATTCAGCTGGACACCAGAAGATTTGGAAGAATCATAACTACGTAGGGGAGAAATATGAGTCAAGAAAGACTTGAGATGAGTTGAGATATAAGGAAGATAGAGCACAAGAAAGACATAAGCCTCCCCCCCCACACCCAAAAGACCTTAGTGTTCCTCAGCTTGGAGGCATACTTATAGTACAGTATATATATATATATATGCGTGTGTGTGTGCGTGCGCGTATGTGTCTGTGTGTGTGTATGTGCGCGTATGTTTATATATGTATGAGTTTATGTGTGCATTGTTATCCATAATCTTCTAGAAAATGATGGTGTTTCTTGGTTATTAACATGACAATGATGCAAGTGTAGATAAAAGACGAAGTCAGACAATAATTTTTTAATCTTTGGGTACAAGAAATTAAGAACCAGTTAGGAAGCTTAGGCCGCGAGATAAGCATATATTTATTTTGACGTTCTTGCCATTATTAATCATCACAAAGTCTCGTATTATTATTATTATTATTATTATTATTATTATTATTATTTTATTATTATTATTATTATTCTCATTATTATTATTATTATTATTATTATCATTATTATTATTATTTATTTTTTTTTTTGCTCTATCACAGTCCTCCAATTCGACTGGGTGGTATTTATAGTGTGGGGTTCCGGGTTGCATTCTACCTCCTTAGGAGTCCATCAGTTTTCTTACTATGTGCGCCGTTTCTAGGGCCACACTCTTCTGCATGAGTCCTGGAGCTACTTCAACGTCTAGTTTTTCTAGATTCCTTTTCAGGGATCTTGGGATCGTGCCTAGTGCTCCTATGATTATGGGTACGATTTCCACTGGCATATCCCATATTCTTCTTATTTCTATCTTCAGATCTTGATACTTATCCATTTTTTCCCTTTCTTTCTCTTCAACTCTGGTGTCCCATGGTATTGCGACATCAATGAGTGATACTTTCTTGACTTTGTCAATCAACGTCACGTCTGGTCTATTTGCACGTATCACCCTATCCGTTCTGATACCATAGTCCCAGAGGATCTTTGCCTGATCGTTTTCTATCACTCCCTCTGGTTGGTGTTCGTACCACTTATTACTGCAAGGTAGCTGATGTTTCTTGCACAGGCTCCAGTGGAGGGCTTTTGCCACTGAATCATGCCTCTTTTTGTACTGGTTCTGTGCAAGTGCCGGGCATTCGCTTGCTATGTGGTTTATGGTTTCATTTTTCGTATTGCACTTCCTACATATGGGAGAGATGTTATTTCCGTCTATCGTTCTTTGAATATATCTGGTTCTTAGGGCCTGACCTTGTGCCGCTGTTATCATTCCTTCAGTTTCCTTCTTTAGCTCTCCCCTCTGTAGCCATTGCCATGTGTCATCGCTGGCTAGTTCTTTAGTCTGTCTCATGTATTGTCCGTGCATTGGTTTGTTGTGCCAGTCCTCTTTTCTGTCCGTCATTCTCCTGTCTGTATATTTCTGGGTCTTCGTCTACTTTTATTAGTCCTTCTTCCCATGCAATCTTTAGCCACTCGTCTTCACTGGTTTTCAGATATTGCCCCAGTGCTCTGTTTTCGATGTTGACACAGTCCTCTATACTTAGTAGTCCTCTCCCTCCTTCCTTTCGTGTTATGTATAGTCTGTCCGTATTTGCTCTTGGGTGTAGTGCTTTGTGTATTGTCATATGTTTCCTGGTTTTCTGATCTATGCTGCGGAGTTCTGCCTTCGTCCATTCCACTATTCCTGAGCTGTATCTGATTACTAGCACTACCCATGTGTTTATGGCTTTTATCATATTTCCGGCATTGAGTTTTGACTTGAGTATCGCCTTGAGTCTCTGCATATATTCTTTCCTGATCGTGTCCTTCATCTCTTGGTGTTTTATATCACCTCCTTCCATTATTCCCAGGTATTTGTATCCTGTCTCATCTATGTGTTTGATGTTGCTCCCATCTGGTAGCTTTATCCCTTCAGTTCTCGTTACTTTGCCTTTTTGTATGTTGACTAATGCGCATTTTTCTATTCCAAACTCCATCCTGATGTCCCCAGATACAATCCTTACAGTCTGCATTAGGGTATCTATTTCCTTGATGCTCTTACCATACAGCTTGATGTCGTCCATGAACATCAGATGGTTGATTCTGTTGCCTCTTTTCTTGAGTTGGTACCCGGCATCCATCTTCTGTAGTACTTTTGTCATGGGAATCATGGCTACTACGAAGAGTAGTAGGGACAGTGAGTCTCCCTGGAAGATCTCTCTCCTGATATTAACCTCTGCTAGTCTTATTCCAGAGCTTGTAAGTATTGTATTCCAGTTGCGCATTATATTTTTGAGGAAGCTGATGGTGTTTTATTATTATTATTATTATTATTATTATTATTTTTTTTTTTGTTTTTTTTTTTTTTTTTTTTAATCTTTTTTTTTTTTTTTGCTCTATGACAGTCCTCCAATTCGACTGGGTGGTATTTATAGTGTGGGAGTTCCGGGTTGCATCCTGCCTCCTTAGGAGTCCATCACTTTTCTTACTATGTGTGCCGTTTCTAGGATTACACTCTTCTGCATGAGTCCTGGAGCTACTTCAGCCTCTAGTTTTTCTAGATTCCTTTTCAGGGATCTTGGGATCGTGCCTAGTGCTCCTATGATTATGGGTACGATTTCCACTGGAATTTCCCATATCCTTCTTATTTCTATTTTCAGATCTTGATACTTATCCATTTATTCCCTCTCTTTCTCTTCAACTCTGGTGTCCCATGGTATTGCGACATCAATGAGTGATACTTTCTTCTTGACTTTGTCAATCAACGTCACGTCTGGTCTGTTTGCACGTATCACCCTATCCGTTCTGATACCATAGTCCCAGAGGATCTTTGCCTGATCGTTTTCTATCACTCCCTCTGGTTGGTGTTCGTACCACTTATTACTGCAAGGTAGCTGATGTTTCTTGCACAGGCTCCAGTGGAGGGCTTTTGCCACTGAATCATGCCTCTTTTTGTACTGGTTCTGTGCAAGTGCCGGGCATTCGCTTGCTATGTGGTTTATGGTTTCATTTTTCGTATTGCACTTCCTACATATGGGAGAGATGTTATTTCCGTCTATCGTTCTTTGAATATATCTGGTTCTTAGGGCCTGACCTTGTGCCGCTGTTATCATTCCTTCAGTTTCCTTCTTTAGCTCTCCCCTCTGTAGCCATTGCCATGTGTCATCGCTGGCTAGTTCTTTAGTCTGTCTCATGTATTGTCCGTGCATTGGTTTGTTGTGCCAGTCCTCTTTTCTGTCCGTCATTCTCCTGTCTGTATATTTCTGGGTCTTCGTCTACTTTTATTAGTCCTTCTTCCCATGCACTCTTTAGCCACTTGTCTTCACTGGTTTTCAGATATTGCCCCAGTGCTCTGTTCTCGATGTTGACACAGTCCTCTATACTTAGTAGTCCTCTCCCTCCTTCCTTTCGTGTTATGTATAGTCTGTCCGTATTTGCTCTTGGGTGTAGTGCTTTGTGTATTGTCATATGTTTCCTGGTTTTCTGATCTATGCTGCGGAGTTCTGCCTTCGTCCATTCCACTATTCCTGAGCTGTATCTGATTACTAGCACTACCCATGTGTTTATGGCTTTTATCATATTTCCGGCATTGAGTTTTGACTTGAGTATCGCCTTGAGTCTCTGCATATATTCTTTCCTGATCGTGTCCTTCATCTCTTGGTGTTTTATATCACCTCCTTCCATTATTCCCAGGTATTTGTATCCTGTCTCATCTATGTGTTTGATGTTGCTCCCATCTGGTAGCTTTATCCCTTCAGTTATTATTATTATTATCATTATTATTGTTATTATTATTATTATTATTATTATTATTATTATTATTATTATTATTATTATTATTATTATTATTATTATTATTATTATTATTATTATTATTATTATTATTATTATTATTATTTTCGGAAAGTTTACAGGATGATACTCAATTGTCCCTTAATCATTTCACTTAAATAAGTATTTTATAACTTTTATTCAAGCTCACGGCGTCCCAGAATGATAATGTGAACCAAAGATGGATATATATTTGTTATATAACAATATATTATTAGTGTACTATATTAACAAAACAATATAATCACAAAAGCATAAAATGTCCTCTCTTCCCAGTCGTCTTCCAATCATAATGTTGTAACAGTGCCTTGGAGCACTCCCTGAGAAATTGAAAATCGCATAAGATAAGTAGATTTCGTTTCCATATCTCTCCTGAGAAACAGTAAAATCGAAAATGATATTTTTGATGCTCACATTCTTTTTACCAATTTTCTGTGCTAGATAAGACTATGCGAGACTGGCGAGAATTGGCAAGTATAGGTAAATAGATATAGAAATTTTAGCTGGAAATCACGTGTTAAGGCAATTTTCAAATGAAGTGGAATAAAAAATTTAGATTGGTGTTCTGTCAGCTGTCAGAAGTAATGACGATTGAGACAATTGGAATATCCTCTGAACTGGTGAAATTTACCAATTTTCTCTGGACTTTCAGAAATGTGTATTGTTATTGTTACTATTTTCCTTCTTTCGCCGTATGTTTTGCTAATTGGTTTAAGTTGTTATTATTATTATTATTATTATTATTATTATTATTATTATTATTATTATTATTATTATTATTATTATTATTATTATTATTATTATTATTATTATTAATAGTAGTAGAAGTATTAGTAGTAGTAGTAGTAGTACTAGTAATAATAGTAGAAGATATGTAAAATCTACTTGTGCCACAGACACATATGATGTTACTAGACTAAGTGATAAAGAGCAACGAGCCATTCAATTAACTCCAGCCTGGCTAATCTGCTTAAACGACCATAGATTGTGCGGCTTTTTCGATGGGAGAATTAGTGCCCCAGGATAGTAGCCCAAGTTGGAAATAGCGTATCCAAAAGGCCACCAATATTTCACTCTACATACGCTTCTATATATCTCGTAAGATTTATTATACTGCACAATGATCAGTAATGAATTGCAATAATTATCGTTAATTCTAATCATGTCATGTTTAAGAATAGTTTTCATTGGGTTATATTTTAAACATTGTAACTAACTAGCATGAATCACCTGTAACTCGTAATTGTGGTGAAGATAACTTATGGCTGACGGGTAGCATCAAAACTTTAGATGGACTTACACATTCACTCAGAATAACCCAAGATGCCCTTACAGTGATTAAAAGAGTGGCTTTTCATGAAATACAACTGGCAGTGGAAGGTCCATTAAAGATGGATTAATCTCAGAGTACTGTACTTCATCTTTGTCCTTATCACTGGCTAATGATTTCCAACAATCAGTTTGTGCGCAAGAGATGGGAGATGAAGCAATGAAACTCGGCAGCCGAAGGATAAGAAACAGTTGACTCTTCGGTTCCTGTATTTCAATAATAATTGATCTTAGACAATCTGCATGTTCTATTTATTGGAAATCGTACTTACTGTAGTGATTTGGCCTAATTAGAGTTGGATATTTTAATGCGCTCAAGGAGGGATAAGAGAAAGGAAAAGCCAACCTTTGATGGCGGGGAGAGTCATCTAGGCTTCTTTTATTTTTCTTTCTTTTTATTGGTGTCCGATAAATACCATTTATAGGGAGGAATGGGGATTCAATGGTACATGCAGTTTTTTCTTCTTCAAAATCTAAATAATACATTTGATTGGGAGGTACTTTATTCACATCGCCCTATTCGCGCCATCTTCCTTCTCTATGCTCCCACTGACCCGCGACCACCAACATCCCAGGATGTGATATGACTTATTTAATGGCTACGTGCTGTCATAAGCACTACAACACCACCGAGGTGGGTTAATGCTGGCTCCAAATCAGCGAATACCTGAGCGCGAAAGGTATTTGAGGGTGAGAGACGGCATTAACTTATAGCCTCTTGCGGTGGTGGAGTGGGTAAAAGCTTCACTTATGTTCCTGGGTTCGCGCCTGCGCGCCGACAATTCTATTATCGCCTAATAAAAACTCCCCTTCGGTTAAGCATATATGAAAGTATATTAATTCCGAGGTACAGTGAATTAGTGTAGACAGGCCCAAAGATTCAATTCAACGTTCTAAGGAGTCCAATAATAGGAATGTTAAAAGTTCGTGTATTAGTTATAAACACTTTATAAAAGCTCTCGAACCCTTCCTTGGGCTCATCTTCAGTCCAAATGAATGGCAAAAAAAAAAATAAATAAATAAAATATATAAATAAATCGAAAAAAAAAACATGTACCGAGGTCAACAGAGTTGCTGAAGATTGTCACAACGTTGCAGGAGGTTCTTCCATTCAACGTTGACACTTAAACTCGAATCAGGATATAAAGACATTTAAGACTTCAACTGAAAATTATGAAAGTTGCCAAAAAAAAAAAAAAAAAAAAATTATTACGAGATGATTCACAGACTCCATAAGGATGATTAAAAAAATCGCATGTTGATAAATAGGATTGTCAAGCTATGATGAACAACCTCTGTAAGAACTGCTATAGCAGTTGATGGGAGTGAAATGATTGATTTGAGATTAAAAATTAATGATCAGAGATCAAAGACACGCATACGTAATGAAAGGGTAATTGTTCTGATAATCATTTCAATTTATCAGTTTTTGTTACCCTAATGGCCGTTTTTTTTTATGTATTCCTTCCCCAAGTAAAAATATGATGAATGTTGATCCGCGTAATACTTGGAATTATTTAATATTAATATGTCCTAAATCCCAAGATAAATCTTTCCCCAAGTAAAAATAATAGTGTTCATCCGTGTAGTACCTGAAATGAATAAAGGCAACCAAAAATATAACAGTTAAAAATACACAAATTGAAACATTTGAAATAAGAAATAGAGGCCAGACGGCAACACAGAGAATTTGGGACTCACCATCAGCTCTAAAGTTATGCGAAGCCATCCAAGGCTAATGGCAGCAACTGGTGCCTTAGCTTGAGATGGACGTTGCCTGGGATGTGAAGGATACGTACCTGGTGATTTCCAAGACACTTGCACATCTGGAAAGATGATTATTTTGTATTTTCTTACGCTACTCTCAAATATACATTTGTTTCATAGGCAATAAGAATTCTATTATTTTTACTGTTTTCAAATACACGGAGAATAGAAATCAAATTATGTATTTAAAGAAAGGACAATTATCAAATGTTATTTACGAAAAGCGTATTGCAAAAAAAATTTCTCATTCCATTTTCTTAGTAAGTTATAGCGTAAAAAATAAAGATGGCCCAACATGCAATATCTTATTTCAAGACATTATCCGTTTTGACCGTACAAGTATAAATGATATCAGTCTTTCCCTCTGTCTCCCGTTATTCACTATTTAAAAAACGGGTATCAACCATATGATCTACAAAGAGATAAACTACAAACTGGATACTTAAAATTCTATAGTAAGCACATGATTCATCTTACATAATTTAAGAAAAAGGTTACTATAACCATGGTACATCAATTCTGCTAAATGATTAACATACCGTTAATTCTTCAACAAAAATCGTTTTTCCTTTCTATAAAAAGACAAACAAACACGCAAGTCATAATTTTTTGTAGAGTATTATAAAATAAACGCATTACTCATACATGCTATTTAAAATGACCAAGTATGTACTTCGTTCAAAGATAAATATGGTTCATTGGAAAAAGTATTTTCTCTCTCTCTCTCTCTCTCTCTCTCTCTTCTCTCTCTCTCTCTCTCTCTCCATCACATGCACACATACACACGCTATCTTAGGAATTAGTCCGCCTAAGAGAAACAAATTAATTTCCGTGTGTGTGGCAATCGCTGACAGAGTAGGGGCACATCCGGAACAGCAGATCTTGACCCTTTCTCCTGCACTGGGTCATTTGCTTCTGTTTGTGGAAGCATGGCAGCACTTTTGTCCCTTCACCCCTTGCATTTGTATAGTATGGAAGCTAATTAATGTTTGACGACAAACTGCTCAGACCAAATGCATTCGTGCTGCGCAGTAAAAACTACATTCCCTCGCTTTTCATCCCCCCCCAGATGCTGAAGCCTTGCCGAGGATGGGGGGCTTAGGGTTCAGCAGCTGGGCCCTGATGCCTGGTGGGAACTGCTTTCTCGCTGGGCCTTGGTGCCCAGCTCTTGATCCAACGAAATAAGTCAGCCCTTTTTCTTCTACTAAAAACATTTCATCTTTCTGCCTTCCTCCCCCTATAAGGTATGGATTCTATGATGACGACTATTGGCTTGGTTTTGGACATGATTTAGTCTAAATCTTGGGATTTGAAGGAGGGTGAGGATGGACGGCATGCCACCTCACCCGTAGAACTCTAGTACCTGACGTGGTCGAGCGAGGGGAAAGTTTAATGTCAAACCCTATCCTCAATGCCGGGTCTGATCTCGACGGACATCATGACGCCTTAGCACTGGGGATAGGGTGTATATCCAGTAATTTACCCCGTAGGACGACCCTAATTAAAGGATGACCCGTCCTCTAAGTGTGACTCCATGGTGGGTATGGGGAATATTTGGATGAACTATGTATTTTACATTTTATGGCAACCCCCCCTATTTCTGTTGACGACCCTATGCTTTCATCAAAGGACTTGTCCACGGAACCCAAACCTCAATTTTCCATGGTCGGTCCCCAGGATCAGTGTAGTATCCCTGGGCCGAATGACAGACGGACACAGTTGACGACCCAAAACAATGCGAGTAAATATAATACAGCCAGGAAAACTAAACAAAAAGCATCTGGTTCCAGTATTGTCACACTGGAACCATTTGCCATGAAGAAAAATAATAAATATGAAATAGCTCCTGGGGTCTTTGTACCCAATTCCTTTAATAAATACCTTAATTTGAAGCTAGAAGGTGACAATATAGACATTTTTCAAGTGCATAGGGAAATCGTGAAATGTTGTGGTAGACAGCCAAAAATAACGCCGCAGAATGGAAACATGCTCCTTGTAGAAAGCATCTCCCCAGAGGAAAGTATCAAGTTGATGGGATTGTCAGACCTTGCGGGAGTTACGTTGAGTGTACTCCCCACTCCCAGCCTGAACTCCAGCAAGGGCTTGATTTATGCCCCTCAGTTGATGGCTTTCTCTGAGGAGAGATTTTTAACAGAATTAAAAGACCAGGGTGTAATAAAGGTGGAAAGGATGTCAAAGAAGGTTGATAATAGCAGAATACTTCAGCCTACCTTAATATTAACTTTTGACACCTTAAGACTTCCGGAATGTGTCTTTGCAGCCTGGTATAGGTTTAAGGTAAAGCAGTACATCCCGAGACCCAGAAGGTGTTTCCATTGCCAGCATTTTGGACACACCCTACAATCATGCCGATCCAAATTGCAAGAAAAGCCTGCAGTCTGTGTCAACTGTGGAGAGGATGAGCATGGAATGTGCACCAGGGAACCTAAATGTGTTTTCCATGTGGTGAGGGACATGCATCATCGTCTCAGCAGTGTGATATATATTTACTAGAAAAGGAAATCCAAGCCATTAGAGTAATAGAAAGAACAACATTTAAGGAAGCACGAGAGAGGGCCAAAGCAAAGATTGTAAGACCCGGTCTAAGTTTTGCTACTGTAGTAGCAAAATTAAGAAACCAAAAGAAAGAGACAAATAAAAACACCCAAGTTAGGAGCACAAATGTAGAATCAAATAAAGAATCATTAAAGAGACAGCTAACTGAATCATCAGAGTCAATTGATGATGAGAAAGTAAAGACAAGGTTCACAAGAACCAACAAGAAAGGCCCTAGTATGGAATTGGAAAAAATTGAAGTGCCAGTTGAGATACACCCTCCACCATCTGCCTCATTGGAGGCAAGGCCAGTAGTTGCTGGTCTGGTGCCAGCTTCTGTTGGTGCCAACTCCTCTTTGGAGGACAAACCAGCAGATGCTGGTCCCCTGGTACCAGTCCTCGCTGGTACTTCTGCCTCATTAGAGGCAGAGCTGGCTACTGCCAGCAATACAAAGACTCTCGAGGTGGTCTCTTTAGAGAACACCTCTTCTTTCTCCGTCTCAACAGAGATGGAGAGTAAAGAAACTAAAAAACCCTTCAGTGTCAAGGACACTGAAGGAAAAGATGTTGGCTCTATGAAGGCAACTCCACCCAAGAGGCCAACAAAGCCTTCCATTAAAATGCCTCCCCCTAGTAGGAAAAAGAGCTCTCCCAATCTTGTCAAAAGGAACCAAAATATTGGTCCCAAACAAATAAATTCACTTCCATTATTCAATGGAATTGTCAGGGACTGCGAGCAAAGTATGAGGAAGTGAAGCTTTTGATCTATGAACACTCCCCTGTAGGGTTATGTTTGCAGGAGACCATGCTAGGTGAATATACCCCTTGTCCTAGGGAATATGTTCACTATAGAACTAAATTTGATTTAGAGGTGGGAAATCATGGTGGATCCCTCATCTACATCCGTCAAGATGTGCCACACTACCAAGTGAAACTAAATACTCCACTTCAAGCTGTGGCTGTAAGAATTGATTTAAGAAGGAAATATACTTTATGTTCCCTTTACATTCCACCCAATAGCCATGTCTCCCAAGAGAACTTGATATACTTGATGGAGCAACTACCAGAGCCATTTCTTCTACTTGGTGACTTCAATAGTAGACATCCATTGTGGGGAGATGTAACATCAAATCAAAAAGGGAATATGATGGCATCTTTAATAGAAACTGAAGATATAGGTCTTCTTGATACTGGAGAACCTACCCATTACCACATTCAGACAGGCACTGTCTCCTGCATCGACCTTTCAATATGTAGCTCCAACTGCAGTGTTGATTTTAGTTGGAGAACAAGTGATGACTGGCATACCAGTGACCATTCTCCAATTGTGATCGACACCAATGATGGTCCACCTATCCCGAGATCACCACGGTGGTGCTTGGAGAAAGCAAATTGGAGAAAATTCAAAGATTTGAGTGAGTTGGAGGGGGATGCAAAAGATTTCCCAAGTGTAGATGATGCCATTGATCTACTCAATGGAACATTACATACTGGAGGTCTACACTCAATTCCTCGAACTAAAGGACTATTCAGGAGACGGCCAGTACCATGGTGGTCAGAAGACCTAAGGTTGTTACACCGAGCTACCAGGTCATCATTGACCAGGTGTCGTAGACATCGCACCTTGGACAATGTCATAATTTACAAACAGTGTAGGGCACGATTTCGAAAAGCCATGAAAGCTGCCAGAAGACAAGCATGGGCCGGATATGCAGAACACCAGTCTGTAACATTTGGAAGAAAATAAGAAAAATTCAGGGTAAATTTACACCCAATCCTCCTCCAGTACTTAAATTAAATAATAATCATGTTACTGATGCCACAGAAATTAGTGATATGTTTTCTGAACGCTTTGCTCGAGTCTATGAAAAATCAGATAGTTCCCCAGGACATCATTTCAGAATGATGGAAGAACAACAGGTACTTGACTTTTCATCAAACAAAGCTGAATCATATATATGCCTTTTTCTGAAAGGGAATTTGACTCTGCTTTAGCTAGGAGCAAGAACACTGCCCCTGGTCCAGATGAGATTCCTTATGAAATGTTTAAACACATTTCAAAGAACACAAAACTTTTTACAATAAGTATTATCAAATGAATATGGGATGAAAGCAGCTACCCTAGCATATGGGAATTAGCTACCATGTTACCATTCCTTAAGCCTGGAAAAGATCCTCTCTGTGCAGCAAGTTACCGCCCCATTGCTTTAACATGTTGTTTATGTAAATTGATGGAAAAAATGGTAAATGTAAGACTGATGTGGTATCTAGAGCACAACAATATTCTAACGCCCTCTCAGTGTGGTTTTCGAAAAATGCACTCCACCCTGGACATCTTACTGCAACTCGAAGCCTCTGTCTGTGAAGCCTTTGCCTCCAAGCAACACCATGTGACAGTGTTTTTTGATATAGAAAAGGCATATGACACTGCTTGGAGACATGGGATTCTGAAGACTATGCATAATAGTGGTCTACGAGGCAAATTACCTTTATTTGTGAAATCCTTTTTACATCGTAGGTATTTTAAAGTTAAAGTTGGCAGTACTTTATCAGAGAAAAAGTTCCAAGAAGAAGGTGTTCATCAGGGTAGTGTTCTCAGTGTAACACTTTTTGCTCTGGGCATAAACAGTGTTGCAGCTGTCATTCCAAGAGAGGTTTTAAAGACACTGTTTGTGGATGACTTGTCAATATCCTTTGCTGCCACCCGGATGACTGTAGCAGAAAGAAAGTACAATTAACAATAAATAAATAGTAAGTTGGGCTGAGAAACAGGGTTTTAAAATCTCTGTAAGCAAGACTACTGCTGTCCACTTCTGTCAGATCAGGGGAGTGCATCCTGATCCAGACCTCTATTTGTATGGCCGTAGAATCCCATGTGTAGAACAAGCACACTTCTTAGGCCTAGTTTTTGACAGTAGATTGACTTGGGTCCCCCATATTAAACATATAAAAGCAAAGAGCCTAGAAGCTCTACGCATCTTGAAGGTGCTTTCTCACACCATTGTTGGGGAGCTGATAAAAATCTTTTACTAAAGCTTCATAAATCCCTAATCTTGTCAAAGCTGTCATATGGTTGTGAAGTTTATTCTTCAGCCTCCTCATCTAACTTGAGAATTTTAGATTCGGTGCATCATTCAGGTATTCGTATAGCCACAGGAGCTTTCCGGTCGTCACCAATACCTAGTATGCTAGTTGATGCAGGAGAGATGCCCCTTGAACTTTATCGCCAGTCATCATTACTTTGGTACTGGTTTAGAGTGCAAAGACTCCCCAAATCTCTGGCATTTGCTGTGGCAAATAGAAATATTTTTAACGGTTTTTATGAAAGTCATCCAAGGTATCCCACTCCTTTTAGCTAATAGTCAATTAAAATAAAAATTTTATTTTCGAGGATACGAATATTAAAAAATTTCCCATTATCCCCTTTGTGTATCCCAGTACTCCTGTCTGGAGGTTACCTGATGTGAAATTCTGCAGGTACTTCAGTGGAGCAAAGAGGGATAAATCTGATGAAGAAATGAGGTCCATATTTTTAGAGCATGTATCAGAGCATGTAGATACAAGTTTTATATTTACTGATGGCTCTAAGTCCAATGCTGGCTTTGGATATGGGGTTTTTAGCGAATCTTTTAACCGAAGAGGTGCACTTCCTTCTGTTGCCTCAAACTTTACAGCTGAATTGTATGGCATCCTAATAGCACTGGAACATATTACAACACTCCCAGTTTGTAGCTATACAATATTTTGTGACTCCAAAAGTGCCCTACAGTCCCTGGAAGTCTTTAATACTGATCATCCCTTGGTGTTGAAGATCTTGCAGTGGATTTTTTTGCACCAAAATAGAGGCAGCATTGTTTCATTTTGTTGGGTTCCCGCCCATGTGAACATATCGGGAAACGAAGAGGCAGACAAGCTAGCCAAATCAGCAGCGCAAACTTTGGTACCGAGAAAATGCCCTGTTCCATATGGAGATACATTCTATGATATATGGAAATCCATCCAGCAGTTATGGGTACTTCAGTGGGACAGAGTAGGCCCCAATAAAATGAAAGAAATTACTAGTCAGACACACCCTTGGAAATATGACCTAATACCAAGGAAGTGGGAGATTGTATTGTGTAGATTACGTATTGGCCATACGCGTTTAACTCATGGGCTATCTGATGGATGGGGAGAATGAGCCTTCTGTGACGATTGCTTAGTTCCACTAACCGTTAGGCATTTGCTGGTTGAGTGTCCCAGTCTGGTGGAACTTAGGAATCGTTTTTTAGGTTATAGTAGTGGAGCAGGGGGTAATTATAGCATGGCAAAACTGTTGGGAGAAAGCGCATGTATTAATAACATTATCTCTTTTATCAAAGAAGCTGGTCTTTTCAAATATATCTGACAGCTGTGCTGTCTTAGTATATATTTTTTTTCTTTTTAATAGTTTTACTGTTATGTGATCAATCACAATTCTTTTTATCGGAATATTATTTATATTTTTAACAGAAATTTAATTTATTTTTTAAAATCAAATTTATATATCTCACATAAAGATAAAGTTATTTTGAATGTTGTATAATATATTATAAAAGTTAAAAGATCACATTTAGTATTCGGCGTCGGTGACCCTGGTAGTTGTGACGCCAGATAACTACAATCAATCAATCAATCATCGCTTATCATCCTTGAATGTTGCACTTTATATTTTATTCCAGTCAGTGAAAGCTTTCATAGCTACAGTGTTTACTGGTGAGATGGTTATAAAGATTACACGCATCTAGAATGTAAACTTTCAGAGAATAAAAAAAAAAAAGTTGTACCACTCTGACTTTCTTGTACGCTTCAACAAATACTATATTTGGATACCAGATGGATCTAGGAATGCATTTTTTTCACATAGCAAATATGTAGCCGTCACAGCAGTCCTGTATTCCTTTTATCCTTGTAATTCACTACTACCTCCATGTGACTGTTATGGAATGCAAACTCATGAGGGTCCTTATAGCTGACTGCTAACAGATGGTCTTTCTTTCCACTTTGTTACCCTCTTGCCTACAGTGTGGAAATTGAAGCACACACTCATAGACTCTCGCACCGCCTAAAATCTTTTGCCAAAAGGTTTTTCCTTCCTCAGAGGAATCGCTTCGAGGAAGTGTTTTAATTAAAGAACTACTATGAACTCTCGCAGACCTTGCCATTCGTTTAGTTTAAATACGTGAAAAAAAATCCAGTTAGAGAGAAAACATAATTGCCATAAATGAATCATAAGGGACGTCGTTAACGTGGAAATGATTCCTAAATGAATTGTGCGTCGTAAGAAAAGAACGGCGTTGGGATTAGCGTCGAATCGTCGATAAACTAATGACATTAGGCTGCATTGATGGCCTAATCCAGTCAAAAGAAAATAAGAAGAAGAAAAGGCACCTCGTTATCGGAGGGATGCAAAGGCAATTTCAGAGATAATGAGCGACCTCTCTTATTTCATTGGACTCACTTGGGTGTGAATGTGTGTGTGTGTGTGTAGAGAGAGAGAGAGAGAGAGAGAGAGAGAGAGAGAGAGAGAGAGAGAGAGAGAGAATTTAGGCTGATTACGCTCCAATCATTATGAATGGAGATTTGCATAGAGGGAAATGTGTTTGTTGACAAGTCTTCTGATGTATTTAAGTCCAGGAAATGGAACAGAATAACAAATAGAAAAGACATGGAACGTTTAGCGGGATTTCATCGTTCCTCGATTAACGCGTAATGCAAATAAAAATGTCATTGGATTAAGAATGATATTTCCAGGTAAAATTTAAAGCTCATTCCAGCCTTGGTCAGGTCTCCGCCAGGGAAGAATAATTAATGAAGATAATACTCTCCTATAATGGAAATGTACAAATTGCGTCTAATAGCTTTCATTTTGGAATAAATAGAATGTAAGAAATTTGATGGAAATATGTTTTTGCGGGTTTTAAGAGTGAAATAAATAAGCTAGAATAAAATGGAATAATATCACTTTTATTTGGGTCTATTGATTATTTTTGGATTATTGAAAAGCCAAGCTATTTTTTTTACTTGCGTATAGATTACATTCGATAAACCGGCTTGAAGTATATGACTGCATGACTGATGAAAAAGGGAAGGAAAATAGGGTTATTTTATATTCTTCCAGTACGAATAGAGTAGGGATAAAAAAAGCGACATATGTATGCAAAGAAATAAATGTAAGCTCTGGAAAGGAAACTAACAGAAATGATTTCTCGCATGCACAAATTGTAAACATTGTATTCCTAACTTTTAACTGGATTAAAACGCGCTAAAACCTATGGTCAAATAGAGCCTTGTTTCACCAACGCAAATTAAAATAAATACGCTATATTCTATAAGAAAATTTTTTTCTCTACTGTTTAGACATGCACACAATTTATATTTTACACTTTCATACTAATAAATAAATCATAACTATCCTACCCTAAAATTCTTGTATCTTTAACTCAATTTAAACACCTCTTTCAGACATTTTTAGGTTCTTCCATAGACCTTTCATAAACTCCACCCCACCAACAAGAACAGCAACAAGAACAATAACAACAACAACAACAACGTAGTTTGCATGTTTCTCCCTGAGTAAGCGATTACAAGTGTCACCATATAATGAATATACTTAGTATGCAGTTTGGATTATTGAGGATAATAGTTGGGGACGTCTGAAAAAGTGCGTAGTGTCCCTGGAATAGAGAAGTAGGTTGGGGAAGTGGAATCAATACCCCACCTATTGACTTCCTCACCAACAATAGTTTGACAGATTGTGAGGGAAAAAAATTAGACCTACAACTTCAGTTAATATAAAGGCTTTATAAAATGAAAATACATCAAAGTGCCATGTTCCATGCCTTGCATGGTGAAAGGAGATTACAAACATAGTCACTGGAAATGAGCTAAATCACTGAGGGAAGTGTTTTAACAAACCATTATTTTTTTATTAGTTATAACCTGCCTCTTAAAAATCATGTCAGGAATTTCGACAAACAAATGAATAAGTGAAGAGAATTCTGTATTTCAACTTTCGTGCAGAGGAAGCTGCCTGAACGAGCTATCTCAAGCGAAGAGTGGGGCTTCCGGAATAAACAAAGCGTTTAATGTAACTGTGGGGGAATACGATGTTAAGAGCATTGCTGGCTATTCCTTATTTATGAAAAGATGTTCACTTATAGTTTTCTAAGCTTTATGCAGCAATTTTCTTGAATCCAGTTTTCGCTAATCGAAGAAGTAACATGAGCTTATGTAAGATATATCTTTCCTCCTAAACTCCTTTTTGGGCAAATATACCGGGTGTTTCGAAATTAGAGCCCCCGCTTCCACAAAACAAATGGAAAGTTATGAAGCTTTCTGCTATAGCCTATCTCCAAGTACAATATCTTGAGTTTCTATTAAGCTATTTTTCATTTTACATTCCTTGTATTTTCAGACTGAGTGACGGAGTCAGATACAGCCATGGCTAAAAACTCGGAGGAAATCAGATGGATTGACCGAATCCGGGTTATAACCTTCAGAGAGGTCAGGGATGCTGGTGCATCCTTTATTTCACGTTCCTGGATGGCTAAATACATGAAAAGAGATGAATCCTTCGTTAAAAGAAACTGGAACAAAAATCCATATGACTGTCATTGCGATAAGAGTGAGAATCTTGGAAGGCCTGAAGTTCTTTTTCAGGAGTCATACCCCTCAAGAATGCAGGCTCTAGTACAGGTATATGGAGGTCACACAAAATATTATACTCAGAGTGAAACTCAAATAAATACATGTTCTAAATTAGTTTTGTTTTTGTCCATATTAATTTTAGTTTATGCTGTAGAGGTTGTGGGAGGGGGGCCCGGATTCTAATTTCGAAACACCTTGTATTTATCAATCTCCACACTATAGTTGTGTCTTCTGGTCTCATTTCTTTGTTTTAATTTAATTCTTCACAATGTCTCCTGTTGTGGGTGCTTAAGAAGATTATCTTAGACAAGACAAAGAAGAAGTAGGGATAGGCATTAACTCGGATGTCAAAGACTTAACAACATCCAGCTGTTCATCAAAATAAACAAATCAAAAGATAGAGCGTCGCGTGTGCTTGAAAAAAAATCTTATAGTATCTCATGTGCAGGAAATGAGCAAAGAATACCAGTATGTAGAAAGTTCATTGTTAGACGATAGAGAACTTCAATGTCCATTGTTTGTCATATTATCGCCTCCAATAAAAGGAACCCGCTTCTTAACATTCAACAAAATAGGAAGCTAAAATCGAAAGGCTGAGGAAATCCTCGGTTCAGATGTAAATAAACGATAATTGGTTTAATTCACTAGCTTTTCCATTTAATTACAAAAATTTCTATCTAATTGTTGTCTTTTATTTCATCTCGAAGAAAGTGGATAAATAGTTCGACAACTATACTCGGATCGATTACTATCAACCAAATCACATTATCAAAGAAACCTATTTTTAGACTTCAATTCATCCGGTATCGCATCCGCCATCTGTCCCCAACTTCCACTGCTGAAAAGCGTATTGCTGAAAACTTGAATTGCAATAGATTTTCTGCAAACTTCCTGGTTATTAGCTAACGTTTAGAATTTTTACAGACTGCTCGCAGAGTAAAATTTCTCGAAAGATATCATGATTTCACCGAGTCTCATTACGTTAAATGAGATAAAGACTCGAGAGGAAGCACAATCATGAAATACTCTCGTTGTGAGCGAGAAATATGCTTAAAGAAAAAAAGAAATGATAATATTATTAAAAGACCGGCACTGATATAACTGCTAATAATTTCGAAATTTTGTCGTGAAACGTTTTGGACGTTCGCTATTTTATTGGTTTTCTGCAATATGTTCATTTAATTCAATTTTTGCATGTCAATAATTGCTATAGCCTTTCTCAAAATACTTTTTCAGATCGACAGAATGTGATACATCGACTAAGGCACCTGACATTCTCTTTTAAGGAAAAGATTGTTAAAACGAGCTGGTAAACAATTTTAATTTTTGTTAAATCTTACTGAGATAGGAAAAGATGATAATAATTTATTTTTCTTTATTTTTTTATTTTTTAATGTACAAGTTTTAAAAGGAAAGTTACTGCTAAAAATATTGAATAGTTTAAGTCACGGCACGGAAAAAGTCTTGTTTGTCTCATCGGAAATAGGAAGAAAAAGCTGAACTCTATTTAATCAAAGGAGAATCAATTGCTGTATTCTCTCATACTTTTCAAGTTCATTAGCATCCAAAGTAACGGTTAGCGTTTTAGGAAGAGAACAAAAATTTATACTATTCATATGCAAAACTTTACCTACATTAAGAGAGAGAATTTTATCATTTGTATCACCACTTTGGATGCCCGAAGTAAGTGCCCGGTAATTTCATCGTGGTAATTTCACCGCATTACAGTGGGCCTCCATAACAGTAATTTTTTGGACACAATTATTTTTGCTTTTACATCCAAGTATTATTTATCATTTTCTTTTATAAACGGTTTTAGTATTGTATTTACAAGCATATTTAATAATATGAGTGATATGTTTTACCCACTTTTGTGTATTAGGTAAACATAGAGTTAGAAACTATATAACCTTTATATTTGATACCTTTATTCAAAGCAAGAGAAAGATATGAATAAAATTATAAAAAAAAAGATGATTTCTATCAAATGTTGTCTTTAAAGATTTTACAATATAATTCATTTTAATGAACGTAAAGAATAATATTTTGGTTTCGGGGCACTATTATACTTTAGTAATATGATATAGAAATAAAAGCATTTAATTCATTTCAAAATAATCTAAAAAAAAGGGAACTTTAACTCGATCAAGATTACATGTTACAAATCAAATCAGAGTATTTTGGACGGTTAAATTTTTGCTTTCTTCAGGTAATTCAGTTTTTACAGGTCTGTCTACTTTCTTAAGACTAGAACTTATCAAGGAATCAGATGAACAAAGTAATCTTCTCATTAAATCTCATTTGTCTTTATTCGTGATGTTTTCCTTGTGAAAGATTCCCTAAACTTCCTGAATTCTTTATTCTTTGCTTCTTGTGCCTCCTCAGATAATATGCAATTGGTAGATTGAAGTTGCGTATAACTGAAGCATATGAATTAATAACCGATGCAAGCTTTGGTGCATGTAGTACGACAGTTTAATATTTTTTGTACTAACATTCGGCAGTGTCCAAGCAAAACCTTTCAAATTTATCTGCATCAATGTCAAGACCAGATGACAATGTTGATAAAATCACATAAAGTTTATAAACAAATGTCTGATCGAGGCCAGTAAATTTCGGGATGCAATTTCTGCAATCTTGAAAAAACCTGCGAGCAGTATTCCCGTCATTAGATGTACCAAAACCAGATGGCTTGGCATATCAATTACTAAAGCTACTTCATCACGAAACCTTTTTTGAATTAATTCCTTCCTCTTATTTACTGACACTTTTTCTTATGAAGTACGTGCTTGCCATTTCTGTATATCAATTTTGTAAGCTATATGTAGGCAACATTCCATGCACCTAATCCATGCGTGAAGGGTAGATAAGCCGTGTTTCAATGCTTCTTGACTTAAAGGACGGGTTTTCAGTTCTTCGATGTTATTTAGGATTTTAGGAGAGGCTCCACATACAGAACAACACTGCATCGAATTTGTAACTGTTGATAGTGCTGGTGCCACTTTTCCATCAATCATGGTTAAACTTGCGTTGTGGGGGGGTGCACTAATAACCCTCGGATATTTCAGTAAGTCGTAAGTTTGAAATACAGTTCTGTATAAACTGTTCTTCATCAACTAACATCTGTCTAGTTTCTTTCGAAAACTTGAATCTAATTGGTCGACAGAAAAGTGGTGATGATAGTTTTGTGTTTTTCCAAATGACAACCTGGTTTTCAGGATTCAGTAAAGTTACATTTAGCTCAAGAGGTACCATACTTGTTATAAAAAGACTATTTTCTAATGCAAGCTTTCTTTCAATATTAACCGAGAAGCTTTGTTTGTAAATACTTTGTCCGGATGTTTCATCAAAGCCAACTTTACAGTCCAGGTATAACATATCAACTGCTAACTTTTTCAAGCTTCTCAAAATCGGTGATTTTCATAATTCTTTTAACTGTGTGATCAATCAAAGCCTGGAAATCTCTTATTCAGAAGCAGGTATTGGCAAGCACGCTTCTTTCGCTTCCCGGATAAATTATAGGCTGGATAAACAGTTTGCTATTTTTTTCAGTAGCTCCATCCCTTAGGAGTTGATAACATCTCTTACTTAGTGAACAATCAAAATATTACCTGAGCCAATGCTTCTTCGGGAGAGTATTCATTTTTGTTACCAAAAGTTGTTTTCAGTGATATATTTGAAAGCTGTTCAGCTAAATTTTTGTATCTATCTGTTTTTAAAATCTTAGATGTAGCATAAAACATTCTTCCGGCGCGAAGTAAGAAGTAGTTGTTCTGATTTACGCTTCTTTGTTTTTTCACTGGAAATCTCAAAGGTTTTATTAGGACGACCAGGGCCTGCATGAGCACCTTTCTTTCCGCTCATATGCGGATGTTATTCAGCCAATCAGCATATTTCTTTGTAAATTTAATCTTGCTCCTTTGTACAGTTACTCATTCAGGTTTAAAGTATTTGAGAAAATTAACAGATAACGACTACGAAATTTCACTGTCATTTGTTACACTGAAAACAAAGTCTTTCATTAGTTTTTTGGCATCTTGGTCATTAACGTTTTTTATCTTTTGACTTTTGATACCTCTGTGAAGTTCTTCAAAAACATCAAAGTAAGTAATGATCACTGTTGAACCCATTTTGGGATATCTTAGATTCTTATCTGAAAAAAAGTTAAAAAGATTAGCCCACAATGTAATAGAAAATAAAACATTCTTTAAAATAATATCACTAGTACGACTAACTGAAATAGACTGAAGTGTTTCATCTACTCTTATATAAATACTGCTCTAAAATCACTTTCAAACATAACGGGCCTGAGCATTCTTATAGTCTCATTTTAGTTTCATTTGAGAATTTCATTTATGATGTGTAACGAGAAGTGAATTTCTAGCACCAGAAAAAACACTTCTCTAACTCTTCACGGAACCAGCTGGATTGATCTTAGAACCACAGGGTTTGCTTTAAGTGCTTTGCCATTGACCCACTGATAATCTTCATTGCAAAATAGTAATTGTAGTATAGGCAGTAAATTTTATTTCCTTATGCAATGGCTCCATGTCTTTCCTAATTTACAGGTTTCTACATATTTTCCTGCCTTAAACCAAGCAAATCCTTTAAACAACCTTAAAAATCCAACTTCTATAGCAACAAACCCCTCCAACTTTTTAGGCTGGGACTTGCCACTAACCCTTTGAAAGCACCATGTAGTATTAAGATGATGAAGTACTCGTTGGCAACTCTTGTCACCTTATGCCGTTTGGTTACTCCGACTCCCCGGTTGAATGGCGCCATGATGGGGGAGGTAGCGCTTCGGTTATTATTGCCCACAAAAGATCTAATTGCAAATTGGTGCAAAGAAAACAATATTTTTACTTTATACACAAGTTCTAGTAATAATAAAATCATATGAGATACGAAGCCCCAAATGCAAGCGAAAAAATTGTCCGCACACTTGTTTTTGTTAAATAAAAAATATTTGAAGTACTTTTGTATGCATCAGTATAACGGGTGGGGATTAATTGCATGTTATACACAATATTTTGTTGAAAAGTTTTAGTCACAGATATAACACGCAGTATACTTGTGTTGAAACTCTCTTATAAACTAATGAAATACAGACCTAATATCACAGATGCCTACATTGCACACAATTCTGATGTAGAACTAATCACTAGCATACTGGGAGAGAATGTACTTAGGCGATTGCATCTAAAATCCATAGCGCCAGCCTAACCCATACTCCTTAAATAATAATAATATACGGTTTCCTTTCTAAAAATTATTCTAATTTTCGTTTTTAATATAATTTTGATAAAACTAACAATAAGATTTTTTTTGGGTTTTGTCCACCTCCTGGCCCACTGTGCGCATGGTAATTACATCTCATACATTTTCACCGTATTGTAACTACATTGCAATAGATCACATCGTCAGTAATTTCATCGTAAGGTTTCTTTCACCGCACAATGCCAAAAAATAAATGAACAATATAATATATAATTCACTTGTTTTTCTGTAAAACGTCCAAGTATTACTGTTATAGTTATTGATATCAAAGTATTTTACTAACTATTAACAAATGGCCTGCTTGTTGACTTTTGCAGTATGAAAAAATTGTTCATAAAAATTCTCGGTTTTTGTAATCAACTTGTTTTCTGAAGGTAAAAATTTTCGGTTTTTGTAAATGAATAAAAGTAAACCCATCAAGATGCCTCTGCAGTACGTCGTAAGCATAAGGAATAAGAAAAAGCTCACTGATAATAGTCATCTATTTGTGAAAGAATAAACAAGTGGAAAAAAGCTATTTGGAAATGTGACCAGTTTTATAAAACAAAGTGCCATGCAAGAGTTCATGCAAATGAAGATTTTTTCTTTGATTAATTGAGTTAGAAATAAGACTGGAGTCAAACAGCTAATAATCATCGACGCTAAAAGAATAATAAAAAAAATAAAACCCCCATTTCGGTTGATGTCATGTTATCTGTTATTATGTCTAGGTTTCATTTCCGTTCTATGTCCGAATGAAGAGCCCATATTTCGATCAAGATCTGATTAGCATCACAAGCATAAATGTATCTGTGGAAGAGTCATAACGAGAAGAGGGAAGTGGAACGTTCAAAACATCCTGAGTCACTGTAAAAGTAATGTAGTTCCCTTTTTTGTTGTAAAGCAGAAACCCATCTTCATTTATTTTAAACCTGTAGCAGGTCTTAACATTTGGTAGCGAAGTTGATCCCTCAAGCGACTAACTGAAACATGAAGCGCAGCCTATATCATCAAGACAGATATTACCTTTGGAAAAGACTCAGGCTATGTATTTGTCGTCTGGTCTCTGTGTTTATCATTATCGTGTTAACAAAGGAAGTCGTTAACGCCACTTAACGAGTGGAAGAGTTCGAATCTCAACAGAAAAAGAAGAAAAAAAAGAAGAACAAGAAGAAGCAGAAGCAGAGAGAGCGAGAGAGTAGAGGCGAGAGAGAGAAGATAGGGATAGAGAGGGAGAGGGCGAAGAGGGGGTGGGGGGCGGGGGGGGGGGGGGGGGGGGGACTAGGACAAGGATAAGGAACAGGAAGTGGGGCGGGGAATAGGGGAGAAGGAAGAAGTTTAGGTACCTCTGATACAATCTTGGTACAATCCAGTTTAAGCCTAACGGCGGATACTCGGGATGGGAAAGGTGGAAGGAAAAAAGGGAGTGAAAGTGAAGTATAGTATAAGAGAAAAAAGTGAGGGGCAGACCCTCTTGCGAAGTAGATTACTATTGGATTAGCCACCATGCAAAGGACAAGAGAGAGAAGAGAGGCTCGGAATACAGTTCATTTGGTTCATCGCCCGTGATAACTGGAAATTGATTTTATATGTTAGTAGGATTGAGATGTACTAGCACATCTTATGTTAATTCATTTGTTAATTATTGATTTATTATTATTAATGTTTTTTTGTCAGTATTTATATACCTTGGTCTGGGGGGGGGGTCACAATTGACCTTTGGCTCAAGTCTACTCCACCAGTCTTGGGTGTGTGATCGTGACTTAGGTTTGGTGGTTGAGATCTCTAGAGAGAGGATCTTCAGCAACTTGTGTAAAATCATCACGACGACGACAGCAGATCCTGAAGGGGAGAGAGACAGAGATAAGAAGCAAATGTCATTGCATCACGATCGACACAGAAGCGAAGTCTTATTCTGATCCTTGTCACTTCATTTGATGAATGCTTTCGATTTCATACAATTGCCATAAAAAAAAGTTAACGGTAAGCTTTGAAATTTTCTTGTTCATCTATCTATTTTCTTTAGTCTTAGTGTTTCTATGAGGCTATAACTATAGAACGAGTTTCAGCATTTTAATACTTATCACCGTTTTTGTCCTCAGTGCGGGAGTGAAGTCAGGTAACCCAACTAAAGAGCACCGACAAGTGAAAAGTTCCTTTTTGCGAATAAAACACGAATTTTAGAATGAGTGTTATTTCTTTAATATTTCCTGAGGTTTAAGAAATCTGGATAGATTTTCATAGCCAGTTTCCGGAAGGGTCTGGCTGTTGGTGAATCATTGTCAGTTTATTGCATTTTTGTTTGTTCGTCGTCTATTGTTTGAATGCACAACGTTGGTACTGCACATGATTTTAACCTCTTGTGTATTTCCATAAGCGAACCTTATTTCTAGAAGGCATTAATTTCAATATTTAGCGACTGATCTCTTGCTTTTCTCAGCTCGTCTGGTCAACCTTGGTAGGAACCTTCTGCCTTTTCCCTTTCCCTTTTCCCTTTTCTGGGACGACAAGAATGTGGGATTGGCATTTGGGGCACAAATTCCCTTACATATGTCTTCATGATGAATTATGCGCGTATCTCATAATGGCTGTGAGAGCCTCGGAAGTCCAGAAATTCCATTGAAGAGATTAATAGCAGTCTTACCCTCTACACTTATGACATATAACTATGGTCATTATGAATTAGATCTAAAGCCATTCGACGTCGGTGAGTTGACCCTGAAGAAAATATGGTTGTAATGGGGACGAGAGAGAGAGAGAGAGAGAGAGAGAGAGAGAGAGAGAGAGAGAGAGAGAGGAAGGGTTACATGGAAAAACGCTGGAAAGATATTAACCATTCAATATCTCATCGTGCCCTAATCTGGCATCTCACCATATTGCAAATGCCGTATGCTATTTAATGTTTAGCAGCCGCAGATAATTAAAGGTTCACATCATATAGCAACCATCCGATAGACAGCGTCTTTCCGGCCATGTCCATACTTATGCATGATTGTTTTCGTATTACTTGTATATTTTACTCAGTGATAATAATAATAATAATAATAATAATAATAATAATAATAATAATAATGGGCACAATTTTCCGTGTCGAAAATGATGACAATGATTGTAGGACCACAATAATATCGCATGTGAAGTATAAAGCCTTTAATAAATAATAAGAGCTTTCGAGCCTTGTACTAGGTTCATCTTCAGTCAAGTGCACTTGATTGGAGATAAACCTAGTACAAGGTTCGAAAACTCTTCTTATAATAATCTATTAAGACTGTACTTCACATGCGATATTATTGTGTACTGCAATCATTCTCAATAATAATAATAATAATAATAATATAATAATAATAATAATAATAATAATAATAATAATAATAATATGAACCAAACAAAAACTTCTTTCAGTTTTCTTCTGAAGATTGAAAAAAGAAACCCACAATTCAATTTGTAACTTGTTTACTTCTAAGTATTTACATTTAGTTTTTACTCCACACTCGAGTACTTTCAGGCCCTTCTGTGGCCCATTCTCAAGAGATGTTTGGGATGTTACTTAGAAGTAAACAAGTTACAAATTGAATTTGTGGGTTTCTTTTTCAATAATAATAATAATACTGTTAAAAAGAATGACAGAATCAAGCGAGTTGATTTTATATAATTTTTTGTTTTTTTTTTTTTTTTCCTTACAATTCACTTCTCAGGCACAGCGATGTTTATGAGTAACAGGCCAATATTCACATTGGGAATTTAAAAAAAAAATTTAAATGCTGAAGATAATCTTTTATTAGAATATGATCCCTGCTTGACCTGGACCTGAGATCCTGTTTTAATAAAAGTACCTTCAGTATATATAATCTTTTGAAAATTCCCAATAAGAAATAGGTTGCCAGTTACTCAGAAACATCGCTGAGCCTAAGAAGCGAATTGTAAAAAAAAAAAAAAAAAAAAAAGAATACAAAAAATCAACTCGCTTAATTCTGCCATTTTTTTTAACAGCATTTGCCTAAAAGAGGATCTTCTACTAAAATAATAATAATAATAATAATAATAATAATAATAATAATAATAATAATAATAATAATAATAACCTAGAGGAGACAAACACCATCCCCCACCAACAGAAAGGCTGCAAAAGGAAGTGTAGGGGCACAAAAGACCAGCTCCTGATAGACAAAATGGTAATGAAGAACAGTAGGAGAAGGCCAACCTAAGCATGGCATTGGGTAGACTATAAGAAAGCCTTCGACTGATACCACACACATGGCTAATAGAATGCCTGAAAATATATGGGGCAGAGGAAAATACCATCAGTTTCCTCAAAAATACAATGCGCAACTGGAATACAATACTTACAAGCTATGGAATAAGACTAGCAAGAGGTTAATATCAGGAGAGGGATCTTCCAGGGCGACTCACTGTCCCCACTACTCTTCGTAGTAGCCATGATTCCCATGACAAAAGTACTACAGAAGATGGATGCCGGTTACCAACTCAAGAAAAGAGGCAAACAACCAGAATCAACCATCTGATGTTTCATGGACGACATCAAGCTGTATGGTAAGAGCATCAAGGAAATAGATACCCTAATCCAGACTGTAAGGATTGTATCTGGGGACATCAGGATGGAGTTTGGAATAGAAAAAATGCGCCTTAGTCAACATACAAAAAGGCAAAGTAACGACAACTGAAGGGATAAAGCTACCAGATGGGAGCAATATCAAAACACATAGATGAGACAGGATACAAATACCTGGGAATAATGGAAGGAGGAGGAGATATAAAATACCAAGAGATGAAGGACACGATCAGGAAAGAATATATGCAGAGACTCAAGGCGATACTTAAGTCAAAACTCAACGCCGGAAAATATATATAAAAGCCATAAACACATGGGCAGTGCCAGTAATCAGATACAGCGCAGGAATAGTGGAATGGACGAAGGCAGAACTCCGCAGCATAGATCAGAAAACCAGGAAACATATGACAATACACAAAGCACTACACCAAGAGCCATACGGACAGAACTATACATAACACGAAAGGAAGGAGGGAGAGGACTACTAGTATAGAGGACTGCGTCAACATCGAAAACAGAGCACTGGGGCAATATCTGAAAACCAGTGAAGACGAGTGGCTAAAGAGTGCATGGGAAGAAGACTAATAAAAGTAGACGAAGACCCAGAAATATACAGAGACAGGAGAAAGACAGACAGAACAGAGGACTGGCACAACAAACCAATGCACGGACAATACATGAGGACAGACTAAAAGAACTAGCCAGCGATGACAATTGGCAATGGCTACAGAGGGAGAGCTAAAGAAGGAAACGAAGGAATGATAACAGCGGCACAAGATCAGGCCCAAAGAAGCAGATATGTTCAAAGAACGATAGACGGAAATAACATCTCTCCCATATGTAGGAAGTGCAATACGAAAAATGAAACCATAAACCACATAGCAACGCGAATGCCCGGCACTTGCACAGAACCAGATAAAAAGAGGCATGATTCAGTGGCAAAAAGCCCTCCACTGAGCCTGTGCAAGAAACACCAGCTACCTTGCAGTAATAAGTGGTACGAGCACCAACCTGAAGGAGTGATAGAAAACGATCAGGCAAAGATCCTCTGGGACTATGGTATCAGAACGGATAGGGTGATACGTGCAAACAGACCAGACTGACGTTGATTGACAAAGTCAAGAAGAAAGTATCACTCATTGATGTCGCAATACCATGGACACCAGAGTTGAAGAGAAAGAGAGGGAAAAAATGATAAGTATCAAGATCTGAAAATAGAAATAAGAAGGATATGGGATATTCCAGTGGAAATCGTACCCATAATCATAGGAGCACTAGGCACGATCCCAAGATCCTGAAAAGGAATCTAGAAAAACTAGAGGCTGAAGTAGCTCCAGGACTCAGTAAGAAAAGTGATGGACTCCTAAGGAGGCAGGATGCAACCCGGATCCCCACACAATAAATACCACCCAGTCGAATTGGAGGACTGTGATAGAGGCGCAAAAAAAAAAAAAAAAAAAAAAAAATAATAATAATAATAATAACAATAATAATAATGATAATAATAATAATAATAATAACAACAACAACAATAATAATAATAATAATAGTAATAATAATAATAAGGGCAAAGTAACAAGGACTGTAGGGATAAAGCTACCAGATGGAGCAACATCAAACACAGATGAGACAGGATACAAATACTTGGGAATAATGGAAGGAGGGGATATAAAACACCAAGATATGAAGGATACGATCAGGAAAGAATATATGCAGAGACTCAAGGCGATACTTAAGTCAAAACTCAACGCCGGAAATATGATAAAAGCCATAAACACATGGGCAGTGCCGTAATCAGATACAGCGCAGGAATAGTGGAATGGACGAAGGCAGAACTCCGCAGCATAGATCAGAAAACAGGAAACATATGACATACACAAAGCACTACCACCCAGAGCCATACGGACAGACTATAAATAACACGAAAGGAAGGAGGGAGAGGACTACTAAGTATAGAGGACTGCGTCAACATCGAAAACAGAGCACTGGGCAATATCTGAAAAACCAGTGAAGACGAGTGGCTAAAGAGTGCATGGGAAGAAGGACTATAAAAGTAGACGAAGACCCAGAAATATACAGAGACAGGAGAAAGACAGACAGAACAGAGGACTGGCACAACAAACCAATGCACGGACAATACATGAGACAGACTAAAGAACTAGCCAGCGATGACAATTGGCAATGGCTACAGAGGGGAGAGCTAAAGAAGGAAACGGAAGGAATGATAACAGCGGCACAAGATCAGGCCCTAAGAAGCAGATATGTTCAAAGAACGATAGACGGAAATAACATCTCTCCCATATGTAGGAAGTTGCAATACGAAAAATGAAACCATAAACCACATAGCAAGCGATGCCCGGCACTTGCACAGAACCAGTATAAAAAGAGGCATGATTCAGTGGCAAAAGCCCTCCACTGGAGCCTGTGCAAGAAACATCAGCTACCTTGCAGTAATAAGTGGTACGAGCACCAACCTGAAGGAGTGATAGAAAACGATCAGGCAAAGATCCTCTGGGACTATGGTATCAGAACGGATAGGGTGATACGTGCAAACAGACCAGACGTGACGTTGATTGACAAGTCAAGAAGAAAGTATCACTCATTGATATCGCAATACCATGGGACACCAGAGTTTGAAGAGAAAGAGAGGGAAAAATGGATAAGTATCAAGATCTGAAAATAGAAATAAGAAGGATATGGGATATTCCAGTGGAAAATCGTACCCATAATCATAGGAGCACTAGGCACGATCCCAAGATCCCTGAAAAGGAATCTAGAAAAAACACTAGACGTTGAAGTAGCTCCAGACTCAGTAAGAAAAGTGATGGACTCCTAAGGAGGCAGGATGCAACCCGGATCCCCACACAATAAATACCACCCAGTCGAATTGGAGGAGGCTGTGATAGAGCAAAAAAAAAAAAAAAAAAAAAAAGCAAAAAAAAAAAAAAAAAAAAAAAAAAAATAATAATAATAATAATAACAATAATAATAATAATAATAATAATAATATTAATAACAACAACAATAATAATAATAATAATAATAATAGTAATAATAATAATAAGGGCAAAGTAACAAGGACTGTAGGGATAAAGCTACCAGATGGGAGCAACATCAAACACAGATGAGACAGGATACAAATACTTGGGAATAACTAAAAGGAAGGAGGGGATAAACACAAGATATGAAGGACACGATCAGGAAAGAATATATGCAGAGACTCAAGACGATACTCAAGTCAAAACTCAACGCCGGAAATATGTAAAAGCCATATACACATGGGCAGTGCCAGTAATCAGACACAGTGCAGGAATAGTGGAATGGACGAAGGCAGAAATCCGCAACATAAACCAGAAAACTAGGAAACATATGACAATACACAAAGCACTACACCCAAGAGCAAATATGGACAGACTATACATAACACGAAAGGAAGGAGGCAGGGGACTGCTAAGCATAGAGGACTGCGTCAACATCGAGAGCAGAGCACTGGGGCAATATCTGAAGACCAGTGAAGACGAGTGGCTCAAGAGTGCATGGGAAGAAGGACTGATAAAAGTGGACGAAGACCCAGAAATATACAGAGAAGGGAGAAAGACAAGCAGAACAGAGGAATGGCATAACAAACCAATGCACGGACAAAACATGAGACAGACTAAAGAACTAGCCAGCGATGACAATTGGCAATGGCTACTGAGGGGAGAGCTCAAGAAGGAAAATGAAGGAATGATAACAGCGGCACAAGATCAGGCCCTAAGAACCAGATATGTCCAAAGAGCAATAGATGGAAATAACATCACTCCCATATGTAGGAAGTGCAATACGAAAAATGAAACCATAAACCACATAGCAAGCGAATGCCCGGCACTTGCACAGAACCAGTACAAAAAGAGGCATGATTCAGTGGCAAAAGCCCTCCACTGGAGCCTGTGTAAGAAACACCAGCTACCTTGCAGTAATAAGTGGTACGAACACCAACCTGAAGGAGTGATAGAAAACGATCAGGCAAAGATCCTCTGGGACTATGGTATCAGAACAGATAGGGTGATACGTGCAAATAGCCCAGACGTGACGTTGATTGACTAAATCAAGAAGAAGGTATCACTCATTGATATCGCAATACCATGGGACACCAGAGTTGAAGAGAAAGAGAGGACTGTGATAGAGCAAAAAAAAAAAAAAAATAATAATAATAATATTGATAACGATAATAATAATAATAATCATGAAGTTAACGATGTTTCATAACTCCAACAATCATAACCCAAAATTATTTACACACAAAAGAATGCAAAAATTTGTATATACCCACATAACCTTAGGAAGTGAGCGTTGCATCTTTGGAAGTTTGAATGTTAAATACGATATCCTCATCCGATTATTATTATTAATAAGATGTAC
>NC_061107.1:122969042-123006542 GCF_015104395.2 Macrobrachium nipponense
ATCTTTTTTATATATATATATATATATATATATATATATATATATATATATATATATATATATATGTATATATATATACACACTGGTTAAGCAACATTGGGGCTGGTCAGTTGTGGAAGGGTGACTGCTCTCTTCGGCGTAGATTCCTTGGGAAAGGATCTTTACCATAATTTCCCCAGTCTACTCAGCTCTAAATGAGTACCTATCCCTGATGGGGTAGGGTCCAGCTATGGGTAGCAAAACTCAGCAATGATGTTAAGAAATGAAGGAATAAACAACAACGACGTAAATGGAACCTCTGGCAGCAGAGGAGCTTCGTCCAGCAGCCAGGTATTCAACTCAATTGAAGGGGAAAACGGTCAGGTACTTGGAGGTCGTCATCCAGCAACTGACCACCACAACGACAGTAACCAACAGATTGGAGCTACAGAAGCAAACCAAAGGGAGAAATGGACAAGAAAAGAAAATAAGGAAATATGGAGATGCCACATCAAAAGCAACCCGACGTAGAGGGGATATAGAAGAAGGTTGGTCAACATCTGGAATGAGAGGAATAACACCCCCCAAACAGAGCAGAGGCTGGCAGACCAAGTAAGGAATGTAAAGAAAAAGAACTGGCTCTCCCCAACAGAAAGAGAAAAACTGGAAAGGTAAATGTCACACGACAACGAATTACACAAAGACATACTGAGAGACGACAGAAGACGACAGGGATGATGAGCTATCAAACAATGACACACGAAGAAACACCGACGAAATAACAGAGAGGGCGGAATGGGTAGAAAAGATTAGACAATGGAAGGAGACAGATACAGAGAGAACAAAGATCCCCTCCATGAAAGCCTACAACACCAAGAAATTAAGGGAGAAAACAAGTGAGGTCAATGAAATAATGGGCATAATACACACCACCAGTATCACAGAAACAAATAACTTGGCATATGCAGAAGCAAGGTTAGTAGCAGAACTGATGGGGATTCGAACACCAACACCACCAGCACAACCAACCCAACAGAAACCAAAACAGCAACCTCCTTGGAAAAGGCGCCTGGAAAAGCAAATCATGGTGATGAGATCTGACTTGAGTAAACTAAAAGAGATGGCAGAAAAAAGGCTAAGAAGCAAGAAAACAAGGGAGAACTCAACGAGAAATACAAAGTACAAGAGAGGGGACTAAACAACACAATAGAAGATGTAAAACAGAGGCTTAAGGCCAAAGCACATAAGATCCAACGGTACATGAACAGGAATAAGGGATACCAACAGAAAATACTATTCGGAACCAACCAGAAAAGACTATACAGCCAACTAAGAGGGAAGACAACCACCAAGAAATTCCTGAAGCCGAACCAAGCAAGAGACTGGGAAAACATATGGAGCAATCCGGTATCACACAACAAACATGCAACATGGCTCCAGGAAGTCAAGGAAGAAGAAACAGGGAGATAAAACAAAGATTCATAGAGATCACGACAGACAGCAGACATCAACTAAAGAAAATGCCAAACTGGAAAGCCCCAGGTCCCGATGAAGTCCATGGATACTGGCTCAAAAACTTCAAGGCCCTACACCCACGAATAGCAAAACAACTCCAGCATTGTATCTCAAATCACCATACACCCAAATGGATGACCACAGAAGCATCCTTAGTACAAAAAGACAAGAGTAAGGGAAATATAGCCAGTAACTACAGGCCTATCACCTGCCTACCAATAATGTGGAAGTTACTAACAGGTATCATCAGTGAAAGGCTATACAACTACCTAGAGGAGACAAACACCATCCCCCACCAACAGAAAGGCTGCAGAAGGAAGTGTAGGGGCACAAAAGACCGGCTCCTGATAGACAAAATGGTAATGAAGAACAATAGCAGAAGGAAAACTTACCTAAACATGGCATGGATAGACTATAAGAAAGCCTTCGACATGATACCACACATATGGCTAATAGAATGCCTGAAAATATATGGGGCAGAGGAAAACACCATCAGCTTCCTCAAAAATACAATGCGCAACTGGAATACAATACTTACAAGCTCTGGAATAAGACTAGCAGAGGTTAATATCAGGAGAGGGATCTCCAGGGCGACTCACTGTCCCCACTACTCTTCATAGTAGCCATATTCCCATGACAAAAGTACTACAGAAGATGGATGCCCGGGTACGCAACTCAAGAAAAGCGGCAACAGAATCAATCATCTGATGTTCATGGACGACATCAAGCTGTATGGTAAGAGCATCAAGGAAATAGATACCCTAATCCAGACAGTAAGGATTGTATCTGGGGACATCAGGATGGAATTTGGAATAGAAAAATGCGCCTTAAGGCCTGTCCACACGAGTGGGCATGATCGGCGTGCTCCGGGGTTGACGGGCAAATTCTGGTGGGCTTACACGTGAATGTTGTCCACACAGATGAGGCGATGGAGAGGTGGGCGTGCCCTACGATGCCAGTAGTGTGTTCAGTGCGGTACGATAAACATGGTGCCTACCGCAAAAAAAGATATTGTGTAGCATGATAATTGCTTTGTGTGTGATGAAAAAGAAGAAAAAGAAGAGAATATGGTGCAAAGAATGGCTCAGTAAAAGAAATGTATATGGTTAAAGTACGTCTGCCAGGGTCGAAGCTCAAGCCATCGGGCACCACCATGGTGATTTTGCTACAAGACCCATCGGGCAATATGACGGTTTGCCTGTCAAGTGTGCCCATTAGAGGGGAAGTCCGCCGATCAGGCCCGATCGTGTGGACAGGCCTTTAGTCAACATACAAAAAGGCAAAGTAACGAGAACTGAAGGGATAAAGCTACCAGATGGGAGCAACATCAAGCACATAGATGAGACAGGATACAAATACCTGGGAATAACGGAAGGAGGGGATATAAAACACCAAGAGATGAAGGACACGATCAGGAAAGAATATATGCAGAGACTCGAGGCGATACTAAGTCATAACTCAACGCCGGAAATATGATAAAAGCCATAAACACATGGGCAGTGCCAGTAATCAGATACAGCGCAGGAATAGTGGAATGGACGAAGGCAGAACTCCGCAGCATAGATCAGAAAACCAGGAAACATATGACAATACACAAAGCTACACCCAAAGAAGCAAATACGGACAGACTATACATAACACGAAAGGAAGGAGGGAGAGGACTACTAAGTATAGAGGGCTGCGTCAACATCGAGAATAGAGCACTGGGGCAATATCTGAAGACCAGTGAAGACGAGTGGCTAAAGAGTGCATGGGAAGAAGGACTAATAAAAGTAGACGAAGACCCAGAAATATACAGAGACAGGAGAATGACAGACAGAACAGAGGACTGGCACAACAAACCAATGCACGGACAATACATGAGACAGACTAAAGAACTAGCAAGCGATGACACATGGCAATGGCTACTGAGGGGAGAGTTAAAGAAGGAAACTGAAGGAATGATAACAGTGGCACAAGATCAGGCCCTAAGAACCAGATATATTCAAAGAATGATAGACGGAAATAACATCTCTCCCATATGTAGGAAGTGCAATACGAAATATGAAACTATAAACCACATAGCAAGCGAATGCCCGGCACTTGCACGGAACCAGTACAAAAAGAGGCATGATTCAGTGGCAAAAGCCCTCCACTAGAGCCTGTGCAAGAAACATCAGCTACCTTGCAGTAATAAGTGGTACGAGCACCAACCTGAGGGAGTGATAGAAAACGATCAGGCAAAGATCCTCTGGGACTATGGTATCAGAACGGATATGGTGATACGTGCAAACAGACTAGACGTGACGTTGATTGACAAAGTCAAGAAGAAAGTATCACTCATTGATGTCGCAATACCATGGACAACCAGTTTAGTTGAGAGAAAGAGAGGGAAAAAGTGGATAAGTATCAAGATCTGAAAATAGAAATAAGAAGGATATGGGATATGCCAGTGGAAATCGTACCCATAATCATAGGAGCACTAGGCACGATCCCAAGATCCCTGAAAAGGAATCTAGAAAAACTAGAGGCTGAAGTAGCTCCAGGACTCATGCAGAAGAGTGTGATCCTAGAAACGGCGCACATAGTAAGAAAAGTGATGGACTCCTAAGGAGGCAGGATGCAACCCGGAACCCCACACTATAAATACCACCCAGTCGAATTGGAGGACTGTGATAGAGCACAAAAAAAAAAAAGAATAATGATAATAAACCCATGAAAATCGGTTGTAACAAGAACAGTAATGTTGAAGAGGACTTAAAGCACAAAAAGTTATAAAACGACATTGATGATAATTACAGTAATAACAATTAGCACTACGATGGGGATGCTCGCAATAACAACAACAGCTGCTACAATGCGAATCAAAATGAGATAGCTAGAAAGGCGCAAGAGCAAACGATGAAGAACTATAATGAGGGGAAATCTTAAGTCTTTCACAATTATAACTTAGAAATCCTAGATGCAACGACTAACATTTTTTTTCTACCTGGGACACTAAGTTTTATAATGAAAAACATCCAGAATTACAAAGAAAACAACAACGACTCCCTTTCGAGCAGGATGCATATGTAAAACATTTTTTGCGATGTATCCTAAATTTTATTGAAAAGGTAAACGCTTTCTATATGTTGAATTAAAAATAAAAATCCCTCAAGCCTACGGGAATATGACCACCACAGAAGGGGGCATTCCTTGAATCCGTATGTTGCAGTTTAGAGAACGCCGTGGTTATATAAAAGAAAAAAATGAACGCAACAACTCTATGATAATTCAAGATTTCATTACTTATGTGCCAGTTCTTAATTGTCACCTGAGCCATTAATTGTTTATGCTCATGGTCTTAGTATGTGGCTTCCCTTCATGTTCCGTAGTCGATAGGACGATGAATGCTTCACTATTATTTCTTCACGAGCCTCTTCAAATTCCGAATAGTTTTCGACAGAAATACCACTGACCAGGAAATCATATACTATCGGAAAACGAAATTTGCCACCCGCTTCGTTCCTACTAACTCCTGATGGTGGCGGCAGAAATAACGGAAAATATAAAAGGTACAATTATGGCAAAAAAAATAATGTTAAAGAAAGTTCTCTATAAAAATACCTCGTCATATCTAAAAACAATGTTTTGACAAGCCCACTCGTAATTTTGACTGTACAGAATATGCTTTAACTAAACCTATTACACTTTTACAAAAAATTAATCGTACTAAGATCAATCAAAAAGCGTTTAAAGAAAGTTCAAATTTTCTAATTATTTTATAAATATATGTTTGGGTTTCGCATCCTGTCATGAACCATCTACGGTTCCATCGGTTTTTTTAAATGGAGATCTGGGACTGAAATGGCCGAGGAGGATGTGAAACACAAAGTCAGAAATACTTTTAAATCTAATTTATTACATATATATATATGTACATACTTACAAATGAGTAAAGGTTCTAGGTGACGAAAAGACATTAAATGATCATTAACATTAAAAGTCATAAATAAATGAATCATTAGATCATTTTCATAACTCAGAACAAGAAACATTTATAAATGAAAGTAAATGCTTAACAGCGGCAGTGAAAAATCAATGAACATCCAATTCAAAATATAAATTTAAATAGCAAGTCAATTTCTGAGCCATACACTTGCTCCACTCTACTAAATAACAAACCACCATTAGGTACAATAAAATGTTCAATTGATTAGATTAGTAAAACTCAAAAATAGGCGGCATAACAATAACAGTGACAAGTCACCAAAGCAACTTAAACAAAATCAAAATCACGCAGCACCTATAGTAAAACATACAGTATTACACAGACGGTATAAATGATATTAACAATACCCCAGCGGTAATAGCAATACTTCAGGCAGCCCCACACAAAAATAACAATCTCTGCAGATACGTCGAGACAGCCTCTACTGTCAAAGAGGATTTAGTACGTCATCAGGCAATCACCGTCGAGTCACCAAAACAGCCCATGACTGCTGACAAGAACACATCCAAAAATGACTGCGGCGTAGTCGAAAAGACAACCGGTTGGCTGTCTCACTGGAAACACTGCTCCACAGATGACTACATCCTGCAGCTGCTGAAGACAACAACAGGTAACCAACACCCGCTGTTCACATCCAGTAACCATACTGCACTGCTTTCAACTGCCAAATACAACAGGTGAGCAATACCTATTGCTCAAATCCAGTAGCCATACTGATACACAGCTACTGCCATCTTGGCCGAGTGTTGCCAAGAACCTGTCTGTGTGCCACCCAGAACCTGACTGACTGTCTGTCACTCACACCGTGACAAAAGTAAACTTATGTAGACGAAAACACTGAAAAGCAGGAGAAACAGGGAAACTACCCAACCAGGATCGTTCAAACAAAACGACCGATCCTGACAATCTTCATTGAACATTTATTGACAAAATTGTTACACAAAAGGATACTTCTTGTTAACAACAGTCAAGCTCATGAGAAGTCTGTAAAAATCAAAAGTCGACCAATCATTTTTTTCATACGATTTTAATTTCGAGATAGGATGCAAGCTGTAAGCTGAATGGATAACAAGTGGATTGAGATAGCAAACTGTAGAAGCTTTCTTGTTTTACTTGGAAATTTACATATTCTTTTAATCATTTGAGGTCTCTTGAGTCGTGCCATTTGTTTAACTTTAAGAAACAGGTTCTCATCAGCGGATGAATGATTTTCATTAAGAGAGGGACATGAAAATTTCCTTTATTTGCAAAAAGAAATCTCACAAAGGGAGAGAAGATCTTTTCTTTGAATATAGTGGTCATCATAGAGTTTGCCCTTTTTTGCTCTCTATGTGTAGAAGGTTAATTGGTGGGTTAGACGTCTTCATTAATTCATTGTTGTTGCTACATTGCCTTAGAAAATAATTAATAAATCTTTATACTAGGAAATATTTGGAGGAATCTGTGCCACTTACAAAAGCTAATATTAGCAGCAATAAATATTGTAGTAGCAACAACAGCGAAGGCCAACATTTCGCTTTTCTGTGATTTTTATGTAGACGTTATATTTCTGAAAAAAAAGTAAATAAATAAATAAATAAATAAATACATAAATAAAAAAAAGCTAGAGCTCTAGTCGTATTAAACACATCTACAAAAATGCCTTTCTATTGTTCGTTTGCTTGATTTCTCGAAGTAATTTCTAAGTATCGCCAAGGAAGGAACCATTCCCTCATATATCCTCTCTTTACTGCCATCGCACACCTGTCTGTCTGTCTGTCTGTCTGTCTGTCTGTCTGTCTGTCTGTCTGTCTGTCTGTCTGTCTGTCTGTCTGTCTGTCTGTCCTAAATAATGTACTGTCACTTCTCAGTTCGGCACCCAGGCCCCACACACATTCCTACCCAGGTAAGTTCAGCGGAAGCTGCAACGACATCTATAATCTCTGAAATCGCCTATGCGTCCCCTGGGTAACGGAGATGAGTTTTGCGCAGCGAGAAAATTAGTCGGGAAATGTTGGAATGTTTCTGAAATGCGAAGAAATCAACGAGTTTCAAACTTTATTCAACCATATATAAATTTCCTGGGTCGGAAGTTCGAGTTGCCAGTGAAATGATTACCGTTGGCAACTTTAAACATTTGTATCACTAAATTCTGCTCTCTGGAATTGATTGTGGATGTAACAAGTAAAGGAATAATTCTTATTCAGTTGTTATTTCACAATAAATAAAGCTTTAACTTTTACATTATTCGTATTGGCACATCACTGGCCTTTCCTTTTTCGAGGCAAAATTAGTATTTATTTCTTCAAACGCATCCCAAATCGAATCTGAATTCACAGTAAAATAGTAAAGTAAGTATTATTTCATTTTTATCATTTTTTTTTCATGCAAAATTAGGAGTTATTTCTGCAAACGCGTACCAAATCGAATCTGAATTCACAGTAAAACCATAGTAAAGTAAGTATTATTTCATTTTTATGATTTTTTTTTCTGCAAAAAATCGTCGGTTTATTTCAGAAAAGTGACAACCATCACAATTTAGGGAGACCACCAGTAACTGAGCTAAATTAATACCTACATAGGATTTAAGAATGAAAAACAAAATATATATATATATATATATATATATAATATATATATATATATATATATATATATAATATATATATATATATATATATATATATATTTTTTTTTTTTTTACAGAAAATTACATTTGATAACTTTACGACGAGAAGCAACGAATACTACTTCACGCCCATTTCAAACGTTTTCCAAAATTTATTCTTCGGTCACAAGACTCAGTGACTGAGAAGAAGAAAAATTGCTTTTACATGCAAATTGCATGAAAATGAGATTGACATCACATTTTATTTTTTGACGAAGGGATGCACCCAGAAATTTCATAATTTCCCACCAAGGATGAAATTGGTCTGAAGAAACCGAAATTAATGAGCTAAAATTTTAATCAAAAGTTTGTTTACATTGCGGTATTATTCCCTCTGGAATGAAACTGCTTTTATCATATATTAGCATTTTTAAGGTTGTTTTCATTTTTTTTTTAATAAATGTGTATATATTTTCACTTTCAATTCTTTTGCGTAGCATGACGCCAATAGTTTTTAATGTAAAGCTTTACGTGTTTGAATGTCAGAAGCTAACAATGTTAGCTTCAGTGGGGCGAGCCTTTAAACTATATACTGTTATAATAGTCACATATACACAGCCCCATGTCCGGGAATCAAAACACACATTAGCGTGCATTTGTCTGCATTCATGTCGTCGCAAAAACTGGAGATATGTCTTTATCGATATTTTCCAATTCATTTAATCCACCTCAAATTATGCAACGCCATTTCATTGTATATGGAAAGACGTTCACGGCACCTTTACCTAGACGCAAGGAATTCAATGACGTTTACTCCGTGATTGTTGGCATTTCAAATAAGAAAAGAAGCTTCTTACGATGATGGACAGCAAAGATCCATCTGTGTTTACTGAGGAAATTTATAAATAGAATAATAAGTGTACAGAAAACTAAAAAGGAAATCCCATTAACGAAGAGAGTAAAATTGAAAATACAATAAAAATTATTTTTAAAGACTTGTCGAAAGATAGGCCAAACTGCTGATTAGATCCCTTTCCGTTAAATGTTCCCTGTTCGCTGCTCGAAAATACCTCTAAGATTAACATGCAGATTGCTTTGAAGCATTTAGGATCATCATTTGATGTACCTACTCAGTACTTGGAATAGCACATTTAATTGCTTGTTAATGAAGGTCTTTTATGATGGAGATAAATCCCTCCGCAGGGATGTCATTCTAGAGTCTGGATATTGAAGAATGATTAGCAATGCATTGAATTTGATGCTTTTGATCGGAGATTAAATTTCGACGGTGGCTGAAATAAGGAGACGAATAACTATACTCTAGCTACAAAAGGTTGAGACTTTCCTTCAATTAGCAGCGTTGGCATGTCTCCCATATTGCGAAAGGAGGTATTTAATCCTAATCCAAAAAGGGTGCATTTTCAGGTTAATCCGGAGAATGGCATATACGACACCACTGTCCAGCTATTTGCTTTTATTCACAGTAACTTCGTTTTTAAAGTAATATATGCCATGTGTATGTATGCATACGTTTAACGTATATTCTTGTATATATATATATATATATATATATATATATATATATATATATATATATATATATATATATATATACATGCAAAATATAATTGGGGTTGCTTATATATATAATATATATGTGTGTATATATAACCCAAATTAAATTTTGTATCAAGCAACTCGAAAAATGTATAGGATGGCCAAATTATATAATGTTTTGATCTCCGAGTTTTTGCTTTTGTACCGACGAATGGAGAGAGGTGACAGACAATCGAGACAATCCTCTATTACTGTGACCACGGTGTGACCTGTGGTCACTTCCCGTAATCATCCATACACGAAGAAGTGTAGGGCCGCACAAAAATTTTTGCTAAATCTACCAATTGTTACCCTTTTACCCGAAAAGTTTGAAACGAATTAAGAAAATATGGCAGCAGTGCTAATCACCGCGAGTCTCAACCTTTTATAGCTAGAATATAGACACTGACAAAATATAGATATAAGTAAATCTAAGAAATCTGAACGTGTAGCAACTAGCCATAAATGGATTAATTCTAACATCTATATATGTTTCATAAAAGAAGCATATTGTGGCGGGATCACAAGCTTAAAAAACAAGAGGCAAATCCAACCCCGCCCCCACCACATAAAACCTAATCACTCCAGCTGCCCAACTCACCCCAGTCACACTTTCCTCTTTACACTACAGCATGTGCTGTCCGCCGGTCAAGGTCGCTGAGACACCAACAACAACCACCAAGAACCACTACCCGACAACAAAACATCCAAGGACTACAACCCAACAACGCAACAACAACCAAGGAACACAACCACAACCTAACAACACAGCAAACAACCAAGGAACACAACCACAACCTAACAACACAGCAAACAACAAAAAAGACCACTGCACAACCAACCACCAACACAAAAAACAACAACACAAAAAAAGGCAACACACACACCCACTAACAACACCAAGAAATCACAACAACAACAAGGACAACAGCACAGGCACAACAGCCCTCAGCAAACAATACTAACTTAACAACAAACAAAAACACACAACTCAGCTGACTATCAAGGCCTTCAACAGACTGCTGCTAACACTACTGATTATCACAGCTCCTGACCAAATATTAACTAAAAACTGCCTCTAAAACACAGAACTCTAACAACTGACAGCACCAGCAGACAACCCAGAACCTACCAACAGCCAATTCAGTCGTTAACCATCCAACCACCAATTACCCTCTCTCTCTCTTTCTCTCTCTCTCTCTCTCTCTCTCTCACACACACACACACACACACACACACACACACACACACAGACGTTGTCAAATGGAACTCCATAACTCCTCCATAATATCTCACATTGTCATTCTACAGTATTGTAATATATGTCGTTCTTTATGTCAATAGACCGACAATGTGATAATTCAAGTAATATTTTAATACATTAAACGAGTCCCAAGATTCTCTCTCTCTCTCTCTCTCTCTCTCTCTCTCTCTCTCTCTCTCTCTCTCTCTCTCTCTTCAAAAGACAAACACAAGGGGGAGGGGGGAAAAGTCTCTCAACCTGGGTACATGCAGGGCCAAAAGTTCTTTATACAGCAAATGGGAATGAAATTGGACTGCGACTTGAAGATTTAATTAGAGATTTTGAGTAACTTAAGACTCCTTAGAGAAATTTTTCACTGGGAAATTATATTTCTAATTCACCTGGATCACCATATTTGTTAAAACCTAATATTACTATAGTAATTGAAATAAAAGTATCATATTTGGATTTTTTTAAAATCAGTATACTTGTTTTGTTTTTTCCTTATACTTTCACTCCATTAAGAAAAATATCCCAAAGAACTGAATGTTGTGACATCTGGTCTAAATTCCTCTCAAAACTGTAAACTTTATGCATAAAATCTTAAATACGTTTCGTTAAACAGGTAAAAATTTTATAATTCATGGAGTGTCGATCCTAACCCTCCAATAAAAGTTAATTTGGTATCAATGGGCTCCCAAGGGGATGAATCCATCATAAATTTCGAACTGAAATAAGTCCTGGAAAGCTATATTGCTTCTATCTCATTATGAATACAAACATACTTGAAATTTACTAAGACTTATGCTCTTCTGAAAAGCATTTGAATTTCCAATTGTTATACCCCCATAGCTGTGAAATATGTATTGTGCTCTAAAATTATGGCGTAGACTATTTTATTGACATATGGGAGTCCAAATGACTTAGTAGGAATTTAAATTGTTCATGAGAGTCAAGACTGTAAATAGTTTAATGATAGTTATGCGAGATATTTTCATTGGCAGGAGTCATTTAGAATTTGAGGGATAGACTCCCAGTATATTGATGAATTAAAAATAATTTTCTTATTTGTTAATCGTAGAAAGTCCTCCTGGGATACATGAAGAGTCCTAATTGCACTTATTTAAAATTCCTCAAGGAAATAGGCCAAAGAATACCATGAATTAGAAATCTGAACCTCTTGGGGATTAGTTATGCAAATGACATAAGACTTGGTAGACCTTAAGCTTCAAGATGAACCTAAATTAGAACTCATTTAGATGACATCTAGCATATTTGCGGGATAAGTGCTTAAAAAACGCTTAGGTATTAGCAAAATTGTTTTGAAATTCATTTAGGTCAAACCATCAAATCACAATAGAGGACATGATTAAAATTCGTTTACAAAGGTGAAAAACTGTGCCACTAAATTGACAAATAGGGACGAATCGCCTAGATAAATATTAAGCTTTGTAAAAGTTTGGTAGACATATCTCTAACAAAACATAAAAATAAAATCTATAAAGTAAGGAAAGAGGACAAGACTAACAATAGATACTAAATGAACATGTGTATAATCATTTAAAGTAAAGACAAAAATATGTAATAAATCATACATTCCAAACCTCAACCAAACATTAGAGTTCAAGAATTGATAACCTTTAAAAGCACACACAAAAACCACCTTTGGATGGAAATTGAGAATGGGTTTTAACTGTCTGCTAAGTATTTCAAGTGCTCATGTTCGTATTAAAGTTCAATACAGCTTTACTGTATTACAATATTCAATGCAGCTTTACTGTACTGTGTCAAATTTAGGTTCTTAATATACTTTCTCTATGCCAAACTCTTGCAGACCCCAAGTTGTTTTTAGACGTTAATATAAAATGAATCATAGCAAAGTACTGAAACAAGGAGTGTCTTGCTCTTCTTAATTAAACAAACCACTGCCCAACAAATATGTACAACGGGCATCAACCAAGGCGCATGCTCCATGGGAAACGAAAAAACCTCTATATGATACAAAACAAAAAAACAAAGGATAATGGTCGTATTGATACACGTCGATATAATACGGTTATAAATATAGAATCATGAATGATGAATATTTACCATTAAATAAATTGCAACGGATTATAAGAATGGCATCGAGGTCAACGAAGTAAAATCGGATTCCAAATATTCCAATTTTCCTTGTTATAAACGAGTATGTTTACGAAATATCATATTACCAATTGTCAGTAAATTTTATATTATATATATATATATCTATATATATATATATATATATATATATTATATATATATATATATATACGTAGGTATAGCCACGAAGGAAATATAAACAACGGAGTTTCTGCAAGATCTTTCGACTCGACGTCCTTTCTACTCAGCAGACAAACTTTGGAGTAAAGGACGTCGAGTCGGAAAGGATCTTGCAGAAACTCCGTTGTTTATTTTTCCATTCATGGCTTCTACCTTTAATGTATGGGATATATCACGTTCCCAAACTTCGGTGATTCAGTTGATACACACCACACACACCAACAAACATATATATCTCTATATATATATATATATCGTATATATTATATATATATAATATATATATTATATTATATAAAGGGGTATAGAATATTATAATCTATATAAATAAATATTTATTTATATATATATATCTAATATATATAATATATAGATATATATATATATGTGTGGATATATCTAAATAAAGATATATGCCATTGAAGGAAAAATAAAATGAAGGGAGTCAAACTGCGCGACCCTTTTGACGTTTCCACTTCCATTTACTAAGCAGTAACTGACCATAACATTGGACAAAAGACAAAAACAAGAAGATTCTCATACCACTGACGAAGATAGGGATTGATAAAGAGATTAAGTACCTAGAACTCCCGACCACACCTGTGAAGAAGATAACCTTCCCAAACACAGCATTAAACCATGGGTGCGAATTAAAGCTTAAGATAATTCATCTTTCAGATACAAGGACAAGACAAATTTAAAGAATTATTAGGTGACATGTTGTTCAGAACTTTGGTAAAACAAAAACCATGGTTTCACAATACATATTCACAATACAGGGTTAGACATGACATTATCAAACGAAGATAACTTCAAAGGCAACCCCCAATTTTTATTTAAGTCTGTAATTATATCTTTTAGGTCATTCTTAAAAACATGTTACAAATACAAGGGGTCTAAATGAAAAAGGTCCACGACTTAACATTAAAATTACAATGAAAAAGTAAGTTGTATTAAAGCAGATTCTAAAAGAATTTCGTGATAAGACATCTATTGACCTTGCGCAGTTACCTGAACCTTACCAAACCCAATTTATTCGGTGGTTGTTTTGCACTCAAACTTGAATTGAATGAATATTGCATTAGGATGTTTTCCCTTTTCCCAGTTTTTATTTACCAGAATATTTATGCTTGGCTTTAGGCCTTCTTACTTCTAGGCCCTTGCTAGACCTTGTCCGAGAGTAAATAAATTGAAGGGACAAGTCCCATAGTATGGAATTTTATATATTGATTTTTGCTTTGCTTCTCTGGGGGGGCAATTTTTTATTAACCATTCCTTTTAGTGTGTTACTATAGGGAAAAGAAAACAAGGTTTGACAATTAAAATTCGCACCCATTGTTTATGCTTGTTATGGGAAGGTTACTCTTCTTCCAGGTGTGTCGGGAATTTCTAGGTACTAATCCTTCTTTTATAATCCCTATCCTGTCAGTTTATTACCGAATCATTTTTTGTTTTGTTCTTTTGTCCCCCATGTATGTCCGAGTTCTCTGCTTAGTAAAAGGACGTGGAAGCGTCCAAAAGGCTCTCGCAGTTACTCCTTGTCCGATTTATTTTTCCTTCGTGGCAATATATCTTTATTTATTTATTGGGATTTATCACGTTCCTAACCTTTCGTGATTCAGTTATCTATTATAATATAATATATATATATATATATATATAGAGATATATATATATATAATATATATATATATTATATAGTATATATTATAATATATATTATATATTATTAATACTAAGATATAAATTATATTATAATATAATAGTTAATATTCTAATATATATATATATATATATATATACGTGTTCTGACGTCCGGTGATAAACAGGAAAGGCTCGGACTGAATACATACCAAACAAATAGTATTCGAAATCGTGAGCCATTTTTTTTTTTGGCCCATAACCCCCTTTTTTTTCCCCGCGCAAGGCTCAGTTCCCCTTCTAAACAAAGGGGACTGAATTATTCTTGATTAGTATTATTATTTATTATTAATTATTATTATTATTATTATTATTATTTATTATTATTATTTAGTAAGATGAAGAGCCATATTCATTTTGGAATACAAGCCAATAGGGGCCCATTTGGCTTGTGATTCCAAGCTTCCAACCTAAATATGGTTGTACATTAGGAAGTAGTAAGAATAAGGAAAGGGAAATAAGAGTTGGGGGGGAAGAGATCTGACATTGAAAAAAAATGAATTGATAAATCAATGAGATGGATAAAAAAAGTACTCAAAATGGAAGGTGAACAATTCAATTATTGGTAGGAAAATGCCATTCGCATCTTCATTTGAATCTCTGGATCGTTCCAATTTCCAGTTTTATACACTCTTGAAGGAATGTTCCAACCGTCCGAACGGTTGTGAGGAAAAAAAATGAGCCCGAAGAACTGGGAAGTTTCGACAGCGAGGCACATTTACAGCATATTGGTGCTGCTGTTCAGCGAATCTAGTTTGGTTCTCGACAATAATAAAAGGGATCCAATGATCAATTGTGAATAATGAAAGTAGTTATAGCTTATGAAAAAGTGACCCACGAGAGACCATCAGTCAATGCGTCCAAGTCAATAATTGCTGCTATAGGGAATATAAGAAGCCAGGAGCTGGTAACCACTAAATCTGAGAGCAGTATTCTAGTAAACACTGCTAACGGGTCGTCGTTCTTGGGAGGGCTGTTCAAAAATAATTTCCTTGGTACCACGCACAACCAAAGGACCCAGCCAGACTTTGGAAAAATGTTCTACGTTGGATCATGTCTCTTTAGTAAACGCCTAAATTGCAGCAGCATTATTTGAGGAAGCCATGCATATTTACTGTATTTTAAGTATCCAAAGCAACAGATATTCCTTCATTTGTCAAGAGATAGAAAATTATTCGGAGTAAAAACCTGCAAATATAAGAAAAACATTTTCAATCTTCACAGTACCCATCTTCCCATGGGGCAACATTTATTCCAAATGCTCACAGCAGATTCCTCTGGAACTTGTTGTTAGTCCCCTTCTTCTGTTATAGTTCTATCCAGATCTCCGATTGAAAAAAAAAAAGGATAAAAAGGGAAGTAACAGTGGACATAAAGGATACCTCGTATATTTAACCAGACTAGCTTAAATGCCAGAGTTCGCGGATTAGAAATCCTTCTGGCTAACACAGCAATATCAAGTCTTTCGTAAAACTTTCAAGAAATTAAAGTACTTGCAGCAAATAAGCAGTTAGGCTGCTTAACCCCGGATTCGTAATAAAACTATATATATATTATATATATATAATATATATATATATATATGATATATATTATCTATATATAAATTATTTAGATAATATATTAATATTATAATTAGAACCTAAAAGGATAACTTTAAAAGAGTATTATCCTCTCTCTCTCTCTCTCCTCTTCTCTCTCTCTCTCTTCTCCTCCTTTCTTGAATTTAATTAGCTGCTTTGTAGTCTGTGGACCATAAACCACTAACCTGGGTATATTTCGCTTGGATAAAAAATTTTTCGTTCAAATAAAAAAAGGGGAAAATAATTCTACTGTAACAACGTTTGAATCACTCGGTTAGGATAAAGAGAGATAGGCTGGCATTTCTTATTTCAAAACATATCAGGGGACTTTTAGGAAATTACCGGAAAGCAAGCAATTTTGATACTTAGAGGAACTAAAGTAGGGTTAATATTACTGATTTCACATTCCCTATCCAAGTTATTCAACCTGACCTGGTCTCTAAAACTCCGGCGCTTGGTCACCTGGAGTTATCCTACTTTTCCACCAACAACCAACCATAATTATCCTTTCGATTTTCCTGAATAAGATCGTAATTGTTTTTTAGTTCACTGAATCTGCCCTAAACTACATCTCGACACCGGGTGCAACATATTCGAACGTCCTCTAAGACTGCAAAAGCGTTTGAACCTAAACAAGGCGATTAGAAAGCGAATAGCATCAAGAATGATTGGCAATTCTGACTTCCTATCTATTTACGTTTCTTAATTTTGTTTGGATAATGGTTTCTGCCTGTGTTAAATGGGAGATCTGTGCAGTTCCGGAAATTGTTAAATGGTTCCTCTCTCAAATACAAAATTTCTACAAAGTAGGGATCTACTTGACCCAATGCGGTTATAACGACCAACACTCTATTAGCATAAGGGCCCTGTTATATCCTTGAAGCGGAACCATTGGCTGAAACTTACGAAAAAAAAACCTGCCCGTTAAGGTAAGTGATTGGGGACCTGTTGTAACCGGGAGGGAGTTCGAAGTTTTTTTTTTTTTTTTTTTTTTTTATTTTTTTTTTTTTTTTTTTGGTGGCACAAATTATCCCCGGTGTCGAAAGACAGGCTGGAAAGCCGGAGTGTGGTTCTATTAATTTCAATAGCTCTCATCTGCGTTCTGGTTGAGAAATACGAGGGAATGGATAACCTGCGGCTTTGTAGAGGGCGTAAACATCAATTTGTTAGAACTTGAAAGAAAACTTCAAATGATATCATGGCATTTGTTCCCCTTCTCACATTCTCTTGGTCGAACAACTGACCAAATACGTGTTATTCAAACCATTGTTGGTTTTCTTCATACTGTAGCAGATCTGCAAATATCATTGTCTAAAAAAAACGAATGTTGTGAAAACCGCCAGCATTCGTCTTCAACTTGCATATAGCAGTCAGCCAAATCACTGATCATAACTACTTTTGGAGATGAACAAAGGCAAATCCACACCTTGGATACCAGCAAGTTCACCATAAGGCACCTAACTAAATGTCTTCATAAGTTATGAGACATTAGTTTAAATTAATTCAATCACGCCATCCCGAAACGTGTTCTGTGCGTTCCACCAATGATCATGCCCTCACTTTGTTTGATCTGTACATTTATATCTTTTTGTTGGAAAAGAAATGGTACGTTTCTTTTTATTCTTTTGGAAACCGTTATTCCCTTTTTTATCCCAGTCTTTGATTGGAAAATAATTAATATGACTAAAACTGGACACGTAAACATTGGCCAAAACATGCAAAACATAAACAAAGAAAAGTTAAAAGGGTAAAAAACTAATCATTATCCAGAAAGTTAATAATTTAAATAAGGCAAGAGTTGGATAATGTAAAGCTCGGATGGCTGTTTCACATTGTTTATTCCTTTGATTGATGCGTTTTGAAGGCTCCTATTCTGCTTGACTGATGGAAACGCCTGGCTATTTTTTCGAAGAACCAGAAAGATGAAAACAGTAAAATTCGCTGCTGCATCCTTTGTTCGATTCCATGGCGGTGTTGTTTTCACAGGTCGGATGAAAAGAAGCAAGGGCCATTATCAAACTTTGGGTTTTTCGGAAATAAACACTCATAATACCTAAAAGTATTAAAGTCCATGTTTTGTTGAAAAAATAACGGTTTTTACAGAAAGACTGCTCAATTCATACTACTTGGCATATTTATTTATCGGACCTCTGGTATTTATTTGTAAATTGAAACGTTTGTGGTAGGGAAATAATTTCTATGACCTGGGGATACTGTGAATCGGGGACCTCTTGGAAATACAAATGAACCTTCGTTTTTAGATTATAAAAAAATTCGTACATAAAAAATTCACTGTAGCATTTTTCTTGATTTCAAATATTCAGGGACTTCTTAGGAAGTTATTAACCGGAAAGAAGCCAATTTTTGATTACTTACAGGAATAAAGTAGGGTTTAATATACTGATTTCACATTCCCTATCAAGTAGTTCAACCTGACCTGTCCCTAACCCATCCGGCTCATTGTCCACTGAGTTATCCTACTTTTCAACCAACAACCATAATTATCCTTTTCGAGTTTCCTGCAATAAGATCGTAATTGTTTTTTAGTTCACTGGAATCTGCTAAAAATTTTACATCTCGACACCGTGCAAACATATTCGAACGTCCTCTAAGACTGCAAGCGTGTAAACCTAACTCAGGCGCTTAGAAGCGAATAGCATAGAATTGATTGAAATTCTGAATTCCTATCTAATTGACGTTTCTAATGTTTGATTATGGTTCTGCTGTGTTAAACTGGGAGATATCGGTGCAGTTCCGGGAATATTGTAAAAATAGTTCTCCCTCAACAATACATTTCTTCCAAAGTAGACTACTGCCCAATGCGGTTTTATAAGACCGCTAACCACTCCATTAGCATAACGGGTCCTTGTATATCCTTGAAGAGGTCCAGTTGGGCTGAAAACTTACGAAAAAAAAAAACTGCCCGTAGGAATTTTGGTTGGGACCTGTGTAACCGGGAGGGAGTTCGGCAGGGGGGGGTTTTTTTTTTTTTTTTTTTTTTTTTTTTTTTGTTTTTTTTTTTTTTTTTTTTTTTTTTTTTTTTAGTAGCACAAATTATCAGTGTCGAAAGACAGGCGGCTTGGAAAGCCGGTTGTGGTTGCTATTAATCTCTGAGGCAGGGCGACTGAACCAGCTCAATAGCTCTCTTGGCGTTCTGGATGTGAAATAAACGAGGAATGATCCTGCCTGGATGTAGAGGCGTAAACATCAATTTAGAACACTTTGAAAAGAAAACTTCAAATGATATCATGGCATTGCCCTCACCTTTCTCAAACATTCTCTTGGTCTGAACAACTGACCAAACTACTTGTTATTCAAACCATTGTTGGATTTCCTCGTAGTGTAAGCAGATCTGCAATATCATTGTCTAAAAAACGAATGTTGTGAATCCCCCAGCCCCAATCGTTCACTTCATATACAGCAGCCAAAATCACTGATAAATAAACTGCTTTTGGAGAAGAACAAAAGACAAATCAGCACCAAATTGGGAGCTTGAATACCAGAAGTCACCAGAAGGCACCATAATAAATGTCTCATAATTATGAGACATTAGTTATAACTTAATCACCACGCATCCCGAAGTGTTCTGTCTTCCCAACATATCATCCCTCGCTTTGATTGATCTGGTACGATCTGTAATTCTTTCTTGATAGTAAGAAATGGTTACGTTTTTCTCTATTCTTTTTGAAAACCTTAACTCCTCTTTATCCCAGTCTTTATTGGAATAATTAATATGAATCACTGACACGTACATTGCAAAAGGCAAAACATGCCAAAGCATAAACAAAAGAAACGATTAAAGGGTAAAAAAATAATTCATTATCACAAAAATATCAGAATAAAGTCAAATTTAATTTCAGGCAAGGGAGGTTGGATAATGTTAAAGCTCATGGCTGTTTCACATTGTTTTATTCCTTTTGATGCGTTTTGAAGCTCCCTTATTCTGCTGACTGTTGAAAACGCCTGGGCTATTTTTCACAGAAACGATGAAACAAACAGTGAAATTCGCTGCATTGCATTTTCTTTGTTTCGAATTCCATGGCGGCGGTTTGTATTTTCAGACAGGCGATGAAAAGCAAGGCCATTATCGAACTTTCTGGGAAATAACACTCATAAATACTAAAATCTTAAAAGTCCAGTGTTGAAAATAAACGTTTACAGAAAGATCTGCTTCATTCATATACTTGGCATTTATTATTATCTACCTATGGTATATGTATGAAAAAACGTCGTGGTAGGAATAATTTCTATGGACCTTGGGCTACCTGTGAATCTGGACTCTTGGAAAATACAAATGAACCTTCGTTTTAGATTGATAAAAAAAAACTAGTACTAAAAAATCACTGTAAATAAAGTTCTTATTGGGAATTTCCATCATCAACAGCCCTTTCCAAAAATAAATAAATAAAGAAATATAAAATCCGCCATATGAAGATTCAACCGTAATCGCCATTATATTTTTCAATTCCTAACATTTAATTCAACTCACCAATGTACAGATTGCTTTTAAGATAACAAGCGTCAATTTCCTTTCCAATTAAGGCTTGATTAACCACGGCAGTATTTCTTTAATCCAAAACTTTGTCCAATTAAGGTCAAGATACTTATTCTTTTTTGGGGGGGATACGTACAACAGAACTTTTGCCAGTTTTTAAGGGGTGTCCCCTTATCTTTATTTAATCTTTGGGGAAAAATAAAAAGTTTCATTGAAAAATTTTTCACGTATATATTCACTAATTCACCTATCTAAATATATAGGTAAGCTTCAAGTTCAAATATGATTTCCTACTTAGAATAGGTGGAGTAATAGAATGGTGAAAATTTGTTTGTTTTATTTACGAAATGGACATTCGGGAAATGGGTGAGTTCAGGACATACAGATGGGAATCCCTCTGTTTCAGATTTTATGTGAGTTTGGATCAGGGTGGCTAAAGAAACTATGCAATTACTCGATCATTTTTTAAATACGGCCAACTGAACAATAATAACATAACGAAAAAAAAAAAGATTTTTCAGTTGAACACTTCAGGCAAACTGGATGACTAAAATCATAGAAAAAGAGACTGCATAGAAACCATAAAAAATGAAGAAGACAAGCAAAATAGTAGAAAAAAAAAAAAATACTTGGTGAGGTGGCAATCAACATCTTGAAACAAATTTTGATAAGAGGAGACGGAAAGGAATTTTCTTTTGCCTTTGTCTGTCCCTTGACAAAGGCTTCTATTTAGTACATGCCCATGGGAGTGCCAGTAATGCTGAGCCATCCCAGTTATCTGCATCGCTATTCTTCTTCGACTAACTGCCATTTTCTGATAATGGAAAGCACAGAGAGAAGAGCCATTCTTCAATTTAAGGTTCCTATGTAATTGCCTAGGCACAGAAACTAGTGTGAGGGGAAAGAATGAGAAGCTCGCTAGATGAAGGTGAAATGTATTGGGCGAAGGTAGATAGAAGTTTTTATCGATGGTTGCTGTTTTTGGGAATTCCAGGATGACTACGTATTCATGCTTGGTATTAGTGGTTTGCGTGGCTGTGAAGACAAAAGAAGAGGTAAGATTGTTCGTTGTGCTAATGGAAGAATCATGATAAAAATTGGATAGAAGGAAATGGGTTGAAGGATGTCTTTTCCAACATCGTCTGCCACCTAAAAAGATGAAGTGTTTATGTTTCTAAACCAAGGTAGATATCAATGGATCATTGTCATAGAGAAGCAAGCTTCAGTGAGTCAGATAAATTATCCTATCCCTTTCCATCACTTTGTATATTTATAGCTAAACATTCTTTTCAATTTATTCCTCGAACCGCGAGAAAGGGCGCTTAAGTACCAAACTTTCTAATTCAAGATATTTACTCAAGTAACTTTCACCCAACCTTACTGTTTAAACTAATACTTCAGGTTTAATTACACCTAGCCATTAAGACAGTCTCAGTGCTTAGGCCTAATAAGTTTAAACTTTCGCGGGAGCTATTACCCTTACAAACAGTCCGTAATGAAGAACATTTCTAGAAAAAATTCAGCAATTAGAATGAAGACAAAACTTCAACTGGAAGTAAGATAATTTCAAAACTCGAACGATCACAAAACAGGATATGCAAATGACAACTGTCGGAGAAAAAACGCAAGACTTCTATACATAGCGGGAGGGAAATGTATAAGCATATATTTGACCAGGGTGGTTTTCGAAATTAGAAGGCCCCCCCCATCCACAGACCAAATGGAAAGTTATGAAGTTTTCTGTTATAGCCTTATCTCCAATAGTAATTTATCTAAATTTTTTTATTAAACTAACTTTTCATTTTAAATTTTTGGTATTTTCAGAACTGAGTAAACAGAGTTAGATACCAGCCATGGCTAAAACGGCTCGAAAGGAAATCAGATGGTGATTGACCGAATCCCGGCTGTAAACCTTCAGAGATGCCAGGGATGCTGGCGCTAATCCTTCATTTTCAAACGTTCCTGGATAGCCAAAATACATTAAAAGAGATGAATCCTTTGTTAAAAGAAGCTGGAACAAAAATCCATATAACTAATCATCGCAAAAAGAGTGAGGGGGGGGGGGGGGGGGGAATCTTCGAATAGGGGTGAAGATTCTTTCCCAGGAGTCAAAAGACATCATAGCTGAGGCAGTGGGTAGACTGTGAAAGTCTTTACGTAAATTGGCGCATGAACTAGAAACAAAAAGGGGAAAGAAGAGAAGTTGTAGTGCTGTAAAATAAAACGTAGCGTTGGTGGAAAAAATCTGGTATCAAGCCATTTCATGTTATCAGCAAAGCCCAATATCACTCAGCAATAGAGAGAAGACTGTGCATGGTCTTGTGGTTCATTTCTTAAAGATTGGGATGGGAGCTGTACTTTCTCCATGTTGCCGCATCAGAAGATTTGTCTTCATTTACACAGTCAGGAAGCCAATTCATAAAAGGGAAACCCCATTTGGGGACTGCAAAGTTGGAAGATTGTCCATGTGGGATGGGACGGTGCATATCGCAAAAGTTGTGGAATATTTCCTGAATGTTTTGGGCAATTTTTCCTCTGTTTCTTTGGATCATCAAAGAAAAAGGACAGTCATGGAATGTCAAACTACTTTCAATAACTTCATAGGAACTGTGGTTTACTGGTGGAGTATTTCCCTCAAAGATCCTGTAAAAATGTGTTATCTGGTTGAAGAAGTCCACATTTTTTTTTGGCCATGAATAAAGCCACCATGTTTTAATCTCCTTCAGACACCAGGAGCTGCTTCGAAACAATCGGTTATCGATATCTTCTTGTTCAAAGTGGAATTTCAAGGGTAGCTCCCCTGACCTTCATATATGTGAAAACATTGGTAGTATCTTAAAGGATCGTGTTGAAGTTGCGCACAGTGAACTATGAATGGTATACCAAGGCCTTGTACCAACCCGCTGCAAGTAGGGGTGACTGTACTGTTCAGGGAAATGAAGTTTGAATCTCAGCTTTTTTTGTGATTTTGCTGAAATCGTACCCCTCAAGAATTGCAGGGCTTGTTAGCACAGGCAGATTGGAGGCCCAAACAAAATAATAAATTAAACCTCACGCAAGAGAAAACCTTAAACAATAAATTACCCTGGTTCTGAATTACTTTTTGTTTTTTCGTCCCATATCAATTTTATTTAGCTTTAATGGTTGTTTGAGGGGGGACCTTCAATTAATTTCCGGCAAAGAAACACTGTATGTATATAGATAATATGATATTATATTATATAAATATAATATAGTTATATATATATATTAATATATATATATATGTATATATCATATATATATATATATCTATATAATATATATATATATTAAATTCTAATTATTAACTATATATACATATCATATTATATATATATATAATAAATTATATATAATATATGATAATATATATTATATATAATATATAATATATATATATTTAAGTAATATATTAATATATCTAATATAATATATATATACTATATATATATATAATAATATTAAATATAATGGATTAATTTAAATATTTATTTATATATATATAGGGAAATGCGGAGCTAGTTGGTTACAATTTTATAATTTTTTACTTGTCCTATTCGATAATCTAAATGAAGGAAACTTAAAAACTAATTGATGTGAAAAGGTTTATCCATAGATTAATTCCTGTAATATAATAGAAAATAGTAGATAAAAATTTTGTATACAACTTGCCCCATATGCAGGGCAAGTTGTTACAGTCCATGGGGTATCTTGTTACAAAAATATAATAGATATATCATCCTATCAGTAATCATAACACTTCCAGCTTGCACAATCGAGGTCAAGCACTTGTTATTTAGGAAACAGGGGTTACTGATTATAGCTAATAATCAAAATTTGCCGCAACTTTCATAGACCTAAATCCTTTGAAATTCAGTTAACACTTCATTGCACACATGTCACACATCTACATAATGAGCAATTTCATTTGCGCAGCTTTCATAGACCTAAACTTTGCATTTGATGCATTGCACCTATTGCTCCTCTGAGACTGAATTTGGCCATTCACCAATAATCTTCAATGTTCTTTCTGCTTTTATTTCAACCAGACTTCAGAAACCCTTTGTTGTTCATATTCCTTTTACTCGTTTTACTCTTGAGCCATTTTCCTTGTGAATCCTCGTTGTGCTTCTGTAGTTTCATCTTCTATTGACGCATCTTTGTTTCTTTCTAGGGCTAGCCTTTTTAAAAGATCGTAGCTCCTTTGGGGTTTTGTTATCTCTTGTAGGTCTTTGTTCTGTCTTTATAGAAGCAGGTGATTAAACCACCCTCGCTTGTGATTGTAACAGGGTCTAGAATCATATTTTCAAAGGCTTGTTATGTACTAGCGAGTTATATGGTCTTGAGGAGGTTCACAGGTAGGTATCATGTAGTCTATGTAAACTTCTGTAGTCTGTAACGGGCTTTCATCATTTGCTTTGATTCCATTATCCATTTTGTAGCTTCTAAAAATACTGATGTATCCCGTGGATTTTCTTTTGGACGACCAAATAGAACTATAATATCATAATGGGCAAGTTGTTACTGATTGTAACAACTAGCCCTGAGCGAATTAATTTCCTTCTCCTCAAAAATTTTGCTATTCATTTGAATTAAAGGAAAAGTAAGTCTAATCACATATGAAGCATAAAGATAGTTATTAAAAAAAAAACATTATTTTTCATGAACACGAGTTTCATTAAGGTCTATGAAAATAATACGAAAGGTTAAAATATTTACTCAGGGTATCCAAAAACAGTTTTTTTGCTTGTAGTTGCGCAGACAGGCGATCAACTTCTTTTGCACTCAACGAGGCTTAATAGTGTGAAGAACACGCCGCCAACCCCGGTCTCCTTTATATATATATATATATATATATATATATTATATATATATATATATATATATATATATATATATATATATGCATACGTACACACACATAACTCATATATATCTATAATATATATATATATATATGTTATATATATATATATATATATATCAACTACTATTATATATATATATATATATATATATATATATATATATATATATATATATATATATATATATATATACTTCTAAGCTGAATTAATCAAAGGACAAGGAGAAAACGGAGAAACGCAAAACACGATGATTAAGAGTCCAAAGTGAAATGAGTTACTGGCAAATGACGGACGCGCGTCCAGGCAGGCAGCAAATTGATTCACGGAAGAATTAGCATGGAGGACAGTCTAAGAATTGTAATGTATTGCATTAAGCGAAGGAGACGAACGATGTGAAAATGGGGTTCGAGAAATAAAAGCACTCAGCGAAGGATATAGAGAATTTAACACAGAAAACGTGAGCAACTAAATTCGTTTGAAACTCGTGCATGAGTAACAAGGAGTGAAGGATTTTTTTTTCCCGAAATTGATGCTGTCAACCAAAGCACTGGGACACTTTAGGCCTTTCAGCACTCAACACCGTGAACAGAGTAAGCTAAGGTGGTTGGACAGCAAGTTAAACGAATGCAAAAATAAAGCAGATGAAGTGCAAGGAAATAAAGCTGGCCCCGGACCAGATGTGGGCAAGCAGTCAATCGAGGACACTTGTTTTGGTCGATTGCCGTTCCACCATAATCTTATATAAACAACAAAACACAAGCATATATATAATGATATATATATATATATATATATATTATATATATATATGTATATATATATATATATATATAATATATATATATATATATATATATATATATATATATATAATAATATTAATTATATTTAGTATTATTTATTTATATTAATATATATTATATATATAATTTATGCCTGGTAAAAATGTTCTATTACAAGAGAACTCCATCTGATAAGAGGAGCCCATGAAAACACCAAAACAGAGAGAAAATACTATATTTCAGAGACTGCTATCTCCCTTTTCAGGTAAATGAATGAGAAAAGTTACAGAAAAGGTGGTATTTGTAGCAAGAGATCCATCCACAGGTAAGCCAATTTAGGTCACTCCTACTGATATTCTTCCTTTAATCCTCTTAAACGTTGGTTGAATGAAAACTTTATCAATGACATCTGAGTTCCCATGCGCCCTTTGAGATGTCCATTACCTGTCTCTGTTTAATCAGAGCCGATTCCATCATCTGACTCTTGTACCAGCAGTTGCTGCTGTAAATTATAAGTGACAAATTCCAGTTTATTCTGTGGTTATGTTCATTATATGGTTGAAAATAGTTGAGTCCTGTTGTCCATAGCTAACTGAGTTTTTTGTTGTATTAATCTCTGGGGAAGTGATTTTCCTGTAAATCTGATGTAAGATTGGCCACAGTTCAGGCATGGGATATCATAAATGCCTGCATCCTTGGGGGATATATATTGTTGGCTAAGGAAGGACTTATAGGACTATCCATAATATACCCGAATTTTTGCTTATAGAATGATTCCCGAATGATGATACGTTATTAGACACACATAATGCAACTAACTTTATTATTTTGTCAGGAGCCTGTTTTAGCCAATCTGTACATGGAATACTTTGGAACTACTGTAAAAAATGCAATAAAACCCAAATTCATGCTGTGGATGAGACATGTACATGGTATTCTAACATTTTGGGATAATAGGTGGGGTAATTTTGATGAATTCCTTTCAATATTAAACGCATTAGTGCCCACCATCACATTTAAAGTTGAATGGGAAACAGACAACAAAATTCCTTTTTTTGATGTTAAAATAATCAGAAACACGAAAGAATACAAATTTACCATATATAGAAAACCAACGTTCTCACTTTCATACATTCACTACTTTAGCTCTCATGACAAGACCAGAGAGACACCCAACAATAAAATAAAAATTCCACACCTGGACAGGATTAAGACGGTGACCCAGACTCCCGGAAAATCTAACCCTTTTGCATTTACTTGCTCAAAAACCTTAGCTAAATCCCTGATTAACGTCCAACAAAAGACATCCCCCAAGTACACAGGCGTTTACAAAATCCCATGCCTGGACTGTGACCAATCTTACATCTGATTTACAGGAAAATCACTTCCCCAGAGATTAATACAACATACCCAGTCAGATAGGTATGGATAACAGAACTCAGCTATTTTCTTTCATATAAATGAACATAAGTACAGAATAAACTGGAATTTGTCACGCATAATTTATAGCAGCAACTGCTGGTACAAGAGTCAGATGATGGAATCGGCCTTGATTAAACAGAGACAGGTAATGAACATCTCAAAGGACTCATGGGATTCAGATGTCATTGATAAAGTTTTCGAGCAACCAATGCTTAAGAGGATTAAAGGAAGATTATCAGTGCGAGTGGCATAAATTGGCTTACCTGTGGATGGATCTCATGATATAAATACCACCTTTTCTATAACTTTTCTCATTCATCTACCTTTCATTACACACACACACACACACACACACACACACACACATATATATATATATATATATATATATATATATATATATATATATATATATATATACACAAATAAGTGAGACAATTGTACTCATGTTTTATCGTCTATGGAGTTATTTGAATTTTTTCCCATGTAATAATATGTGATTATTTAGTATGGTAGATCGTACAAGAGTTTCAGTCTTTCGAGTAGATCTCTGAGTCCAAACGTCTGGCCACCCCTGACCAAGAAGAGCACCAAATAGTTACTCAGGAAAGTCATACCTAAAGAGGCTGGACAGCAAGGCCGGAGGCAGGAAGCGTCATGGAGGAAAAGTAAAAGGGGTGTAGGAAGGTGCCGAACGAACGCTACAAACACCCTTTACTGACGCCTATGCGGTATGGTAAAGATGAGGTTATATTACGTATGAAATCAAACCTTTAATTAATTATCTGACACCAGCGCGGAAAAGGAATGAGACCAAGTATCCACCTGAGGCCGAGGACTGAGACGAAAATCAATAAGACGACATTAAACTTTCCCTTCAAAAATAGAAAGACGATTTACAATGAAGGCATTGTGTTGAATATAGGGCGGAATGAAATTTGACTGGAATTTAATTTCACGCTGTACTTAGCGACTACCGATTCAAAGATAGGTACTGCATTTAAAGTTAAGTACTGGAAAGTGGCAAATCATAGTTACAAAAGTCATGCAACAAGGACGTCAATGACCTTAATTTTTACACATAATAAAATCGCTAATACATCGCGGGAAAAGGAAATGGTCGAAACTCAGAGACAGGAAATTGAGAGAGAGAGAGAGAGAGAGAGAGAGAGAGAGAGAGAGAGAGAGAGAGAGAGAGAGAGAGAGTTGGGGGACGGGGCTTGGTAAGAAGGATGAATTTTAGTTGACAAATGAAAGTGTATCCATGGGACAGCTTGTTAAAGATGATGGCTATCAGAAATAGCAATGGATCCTGATTTGGAAGAGATCTAATTTTCAGTCATAGTAATTGCTTCTTTGAATACTTTACGAGCATCCTAATATCATATAGTGCCTATTTGAATTTTTGGTCTCGGCGATTTTAAGGACAAGAATTTGAAGGCGTTAAAGTTCCTCTAAAGTCAGTGAAGAGCGAAAGTTTTTGTGGTCGTTTTTAGTAATCCTAATTATTGGCCACAGCAGAGAAAGTCCTGCGGAAACTTTGGCTTTATTGGATAAAGAAAACTTTATTTCTGTATATGATATTGCAGGAAAGCCTGAACCGGGTAATGATATTGGAACCATTAGAATAAACTGCTCCAATATAGGCAATTGCAGCCTATGTTCCTTTAGGTGTTGTTCATGATGTTCACTGTGTGCGTGTTTGCATAAATTCTTGACCTACAGTAAAATGCGTATAGCCATGTACTTCACGCATAACCCAAGGTGGGTGATCACGGTCTTTATAATGGAATAAAGGTTATGGTTACATTTAGTGCCTTCACAGTTTTGTGGGCTCTGATTAGGACTTGTAGATAACTGTTTATAATAATGTTTCTTAGACTAGGAAGCATTTTGGCTGTCGAGTGCTTAGACTGAATCTTCATCAGTTTGTATGGTCACTTAGTCGTGATGAAGAAAAATATGGTTCACCACTTTCGACATGCACAGAATTAATTAGGGAGGAGTTGACTACTCCAACTGGAGAATCTGAGCTCTTCGTTATAAAACGAATTAAACTTTTTTCTCTCTTTTTTTAAGATTTTATGATGTGGTGTCCTATACAGGATTTTGTTTCCTTCGTTTAAAATAGATCAGTCAAGGTAGATCCTTTAAGTACCCAAGTTATGTGATAGTTTTATTTTTATTAGGTTTAATGGCAAATGCATGGATGTACAACCTATTTTCGTTGTTCTTGCTAATGGATCTGTGATTTTGGGTAATGCAAAGAGGAGCCCTGTGCCAATCAATATACCGCCGTGCGAGATACAATTTTTTGGGTTTCATTTGTCTGAATAAATGTTATCTACTCCCAGCTGAATAGGATGTTTATTAAGGCTTCTATGCATTAATAAATGTACACGGAATTAAGTACCATTGTTGGATACTGTCATCAGCATTTGAATGTTAAAAATATTACAGTAGTTGTTTCCATTCTTAGAATATAATGTAAGCAGTACAGTGAGTCAAATGTATACCTATTTTCTGTGACCTGTGGTTATTTTATCTGTTTTTATCATCACTTCCTCTTTTTGCACTTTTCCGATGAGCTTCCCTCTTTTGAATTAATTCTACCACGTCCTTTGTTTAGATCTTGTTTATTTCCCCTTCTTCTCTTTCTTTGTTTATTTTTGTGTTTTAAATCTTGGCTACTTAAGGGTTCCTATCTTGTTTGTCGTCGTATAAATTACAGACCGTTACATTCCAAATTTACCTCCTCATGAAGATCATAAAGTTGAAACATGTCTTAGAAAAATTTTGCCTTTCATGAGATATATTTCCTCTCGCAGTTGCCTGGTGTAATGGTCTCTTGTTAAAGTACTGTATCGAAATTAAATTGCAACCGATCATAACTTTATTTCTATTTTTCCTCACCAATAGACCGGGAGTTTAAAGGTACTGGTATTAGGACCTTGATCAGAGTCAGTTGGTAAAAACATCTAAATAGCTCAGCATCATAACTTGGGCTTCTACGCTATTTTTAAAATTCCCTTTTGACTTAGTCTTCTCATCCCAGTTATTGGTTTTAAATATATTGATATTTTCGGCAAAGGTAGACAAATCTTTTTGGGTTAGGGTTATCAAACCATTCGATATTCCAAAAATAATTGCGTATGAACTCTACCCTTAATTACCGGGGAGCTTCAGATTCAGGTATTTGGGAACAGCGGGAGAATATCCAGGGCACCATATCAAAGAAAGAGAGAGATTAAGTTCGAACAGAATGGAATGTACCCAATGAAAGAAATTCCACTCAAAATTGGCTCTGGAAATCTGAAACAGACCGAATGTGTTAGGCACGTAACTTAGCACATAAACCTGGTAAAAAGCATAAAATAAACTGCAATACCTAAGGATGCGCACTATACGAAATTTTTAATGAAATTAAATTTTCTAGACTTTCTTGTAAAATTAGACCAGGTGTTTTTGTATTATATTATCATAACAAAGGAATTTCTGTGTGATGTTACCAAAATATGGCAATATCATACAGACGAAAATTATATTTTCAATCTACACAACGTGTTCTACGTTCTCCGCCCCTTATCCCGATATCTCTCTCTCTCTCTCTCTCTCTCTCTCTCTCTCTCTCTTCTCTCTTTATTTCTTCCAACAGCTTCCTCTCATCATCATGCTTAATGAGCTTCGTCCCATTCTGTAAATTCCTCATTTCGTGCGTTTTTCTTAGTAAGCTACCGTACATTTAACTACGCAGCTGAACCTTAATCATGTTTCAAAGCCCACTGCTACAATTTACCTTCAGATAGTTTGCTTAATTTCGAATAGGAGGTCTTCACTCGTTCCAACAAACGTTTCTCCCTCCGTTCCCCTTTGCTGTTGTTCTGTTCCCAATTATTCCCTGTTGCTCATTTTTCAAAGTTCAATGATCTCGACCAAATTCCTAGACAAGACTTGCTCTCCGGTGAAGGATTCGTCTGAGCCAAAGCATTCTCTGGCAAATTTTCCTTGGAGGTCTTACACATTAAGTTGCCTTCTCTTATCAGATTTTATTTTTTATTATTCTTTTAACATTTCCCCTAAACCAAGTGCATTCTGACTTCATGGATTTTTTTTTTGAATTGTGGACATGCATGCAATATTACTAACGACAGACTCTTCACATCATAGATAACAAGTTAGACAGGAAAATAAAATGATCAAACATATGTGCAATGTATTAAAAGAGGGTGGAGTATATACAACCATTATATAGCTAATAAAATGGTAATGCAAGGAAAACTCTCAGATAATGGGGTGAAGATAAATGTTTTAGTTTTTAAATGACTGCGATTTATCTACGATAAATTCATGTTTACTGCTTCATTATCAACACTGTTTTTTCGTCATGGACGTATTCATCATCTACAATTTCACACAGACTTTTCTGCTTATGTTTTTCCGGTATAGTGTATGAGTTACCACAACCATAGTCTGCAATAAGATAAATGTTATCTGATTAATATCTAAACAGCCTCAATCTTTTGACTTGGTATGAAAACATTTCTTTATATCTTAGTGTAATAAATTACTCTACTTAAAAAGGAATGTAAAAAAAAATAATACTATCTAGTGCGTAGTAAAAAATTAATCAAATAACTGACTTCAGAAAGGTAGGCTTTACAGATTGTAGCTTAAAGGCTTTTTATCAGCAGTAGAGAACTGAAGCTTTCCCCTCGTTTGGCTACATTACAACGTACATATGGATCTCCCAAACTAGGATTGCAAAACTGTGATATCTAACATTCTGTGAAAACACTTTATGCTTTCTTTATTAAAGTATCAGAAGTGTTTAAACTACAGTATTAATGATATTTAATCTCATTAAACGTACACACACACACAAATATATATACATATAAATATATATATATATAGATATATATATATATATATATATATATATATATATATATATATATATATGTATATATATATATATATATATATATATATATATATATATATATATTATATATATATATATATATATATATATATATATATATATATATATATATATAGTGACGAATGGTCAAATGTCTGGTTATTACGCTTACCAATCATAAAATAGTTATTTCACAGCAGCCAATCACCTGAACCTTCATCACAGATAAAATCCTACTGAATACTCTAAAGGTAACAGTGATCCCTTAAAAACTTATAAATCAGACTAAGTTCATTAAAACAGGTGTGAGGTAGTCTTATATGTAATTAAATTTATTAAAGGGCATCATTCCATCGACAACTTTAAAAGTTTAAGTATTCCCCTGGTTCTGTCTCACTTCAATTAAATTGAAGGAAAACAGCTCAAATGCCACTCTATATTTCTACCTAAACAAAATTAAATATACTGGTGAAAAATAAGAAAACATTCATAAACATATTGAATACGAAAAATTTATTATAAATTCAATATTTATAAGTGAAATTCACAATCTCGGGGAAATTTACTTTTACTTGAAAACAACACAAAGTTGAATTAATTGTTGATTTAATTATTATGTAAAATTAAATCAAAATTAACTTATCACATAAATAAAAAAAACTAAATTATTCAAGTAAAATTCAAAGTGTTAAGCAACAATTAGAACTTAAAAATTAATTCACAACTGTTAAACAACGATAAAACTTGAAAAGAATTCTCAGTAAATGCAAAGTAACTCATAAGTGTTCAACTCAATTAAATTTGTAATGATAAATTAATAAAAACAATTAAGTTAACCAAACAAATTGTGAATGTAAAACAAAACTGACAATGTATAAGAATATCAGATTCACCACCAAAATGCAAAAAATGAGAAATGGTAAAAAAAAAAACTTCTAAAGAATTAAACACAGAACATAAACATTTGCAATGTGTAAAAAAATTAAATAATTCCACCAAACCACTGTATATATGTTTTTAAGTTGCGACTCAAAACTTGTAATAACACATTACCTTCAAAATTCACTGTATTATTTTAAAAATTCACCATAGTATTCACAAAAGGAAAGTAAAAAAAGGCGCTGTTACACACTTGTACAATGTCTACTCAGATTCCACAAATAAGCACTCAGTAATTAAAATATAAGATTTAAATCCAAACCTTATGAGTGCCAACCACTAAGTATAAAATCTTTACGTTAATGTGGAAATAAAAGTTCTCTCATATGAAGAGAGAGAGAGAGAGAGAGAGAGAGAGAGAGAGAGAGAGAGAGAGAGAGAGCGCGGATTCGGCGCACTCTTCTATGTAACGCAAGAGTAAGTCTCAGAATGACATAATTGTTGTCTCTTCGTAGGGATACAGGTCAAGATATCCTGGCCCCAAAATGGTTGGGCGACAAGATATTACTAATATCGTAAAAATTCTCTTTCAAAACAATAAATAGAGAGAAAATGGGATTCAAATCTTAAATAGCATTTATTATTGCACGGTTTCAGACAATAAAAGATATGATTATAGAATTTTCTCGAACGTAATAAATGTTGTCATATCCATGAGCGACGACACAAATCTTTCCATTTCAAATTTAAAGTACTTGCGAGCAACAAATTCTCTTTTAACAAATCGAGAGATATAAGAGTTAATTTATCAGTAATATTAAAAAGTTTAACACAAGGGGACCGTTTGTTACAAAGATGAAATGAAAGATATCCGACGTACATGAATGGTTTTAGGCAGAATCCTTCAGAAGCTTCTAATATGACGTAACTTTATAGAAAAATGGTGAAATCTTCACATGGTTTCTCGACAAAGACACACAAGTCCGAAACAAGTCATTAGCATTGTATGATTGACAGGATCCCAAACAAAACAGAGAACTCAGAGCTCCTCTTATCTCAAATGATGACAGCAATTTCCTGCTTCGAACAGACAATGCTAATTTCTCTCTCTCTCTCTTCCCATTCTCAGAACAAATTAACCATAATCATAAATAATATGGAATCTGGAATATTCCAAATACTTTTACATTTCATAGTTACTGAGAGGAGTTATGGCCCCTAGAAGATTGGTTATCCCGGTGTTGAATCCGACGATTCGCAACGGGATAAACAGTCTATGACTACATTGTTCTTTCCAGAAATGGTTTTTAACTTTACACAATAGGTTGATTATTAGTCTTAGTTCTCGTAGTTTCTTGAAAACAATCCTCAGTATCTTCAGATGTTCTTCCCATGTTGTAGAGTAAATCACTATATCAGCCAGGTATACACCTACTCAATCTATAGATCCTAGTAGTTGATCACTCGTTGGAATGTTGCAAGTGAATTCAACAGACCAAACGGCAGAACAGTATACTGATACAGTCCTAAAGGAGCAATAAAAGCTGACAGCAACTTAACATTATCATCTAAGGGAATTTAATAATATAATTTCAACAAGTCTATCTTGGGAACAAACTTGGCTTGCCCAATATTATCAAGTAACTGATCTATAAGAGGAAAAGGATAATTGTCAACCACACTGATAGAATTCAGTTTCCTATAATCAATACACATCCTAAATGAACCATCTGGTTTCCTCACTAACACGCATGGAGAACTGAAGTGATTTTAACTGGGTTCTGCTAGTCCATGTTGCACTATTTCTGGTATATCAAACTTTGAGAAAAACTCTACTAGTTTTTCAGCAACTATCTTGGCAGATATGTTTCTAACAGGGATTGCCTCCGGATATCTTGTCACAGGACACATCAATGTTGATAAATACTCATTTCCCTTCTTTGTCTTCTGCAGTGGTCCAACCATATCTATAATAACCTTGCTAAAGGGTTCTGCTCTAACTTCTATGGGTTGTAGGGGGTCTTTCAGGATGGTTTCATTAGTTTTTCCAGCTATTTGGCAGGTATGTCATTCACAACAAGATAACCTGCTAACATCTCTGAAGTCCAGGCCAGAAAAAATATTTCATGATCTTCTCAACAGTCTTTCTGATTCTCATATGTCCAGACTCGTGAGCTACTACTGCTACCACTTGCTTCCTCAATATATATGGGATGAAAATTTGATGATATTTGCCTCATACAGCATCCAGTATATCTGTAGGTCTATGCTTCCTCATCAGTAAATTTTCATTTAGATAATAACAGGTAGGAGTTTGTTGCATCTCTTCTTGATCAACAACTGTGAAGAAAAAACCAACTAACATTGCATCCTTTTTCTGCAAGTCCATTAGCTTCTCTCTTGTTACTTGACCAACTTCAAGGGTTGAACATTTAATATCTACTAACTCACCTACGGTAGTTTCACTATTATCTTCAGGAACACTTTGACTACTCGGAGTCTCTTCAGGAACAACAGGTTCTTCTTCTTCTTCTTCTTTTTCTTCTTCCTCTTGGGAAATCTCTTCTTGGTCAGCACTAGGGGAAACATCAATTCCCTGGAACAATTCTTCTAAGCACAAAGATCTTCACTTGATTCTTCTTGGATGTGTAAATCTCCACTTTCTTCACATACAGATGTAGTCCTCTTCATACTTCTGGTAGTTACACAACTAGGAAACAGGTGGGGGTTATTCTTCTCCAACTCTACAGAAGGACTAATCATCAATGGTTTCCCTGTCACTACAGGGAAGGGAATAAATGGCACACCACCAACTTCATTACCCAACAGAACATGCATGCCTTCCACAACCAGTGAATCCTTCACTGCAAAATCAACATTCCCTATCACCAATTCACATGACAGGTGTAAGCGGCATATAGGAGTTACTTCTGTTCCTCCTGTACCCATCAAAATAACTGAATCTCCTGTGAGATTCTTCTCCAACTGAGGGTGAGCACCACGTACTACCACACTATGGCTATTCCCTGTATCATGTAATATCTTGACTGGTACCTGCACACTACCTCCTTTAGTTGACAGAATACCCTCATAGATATATGGCTTAAAAGCCTCCACGCTGCTCAGCCACTCACTGCTTGAGGTTCCATTTCCACTGGTTGCTAAACACTCAGCTTGTTTAGTTTAAGTCTTCTCTGGAGTTCTGGAGTTTGATTCTTTTCCAAGCTGCTCTTCATAGTTTGTTTCATATGGTCACCTTTCACTACTTGATTAACTGGCTTTGACAGCTGTTGATTCCAGTAACACTCTTGACTGAAGTGTCCTGCTCTTCCACACTTAAAGGAGAAAACATTAGCTTTCTGTAATTGTCTTAGAAAATTGAATGAGGATTTGACTTTAGCTTGCTGAGGAGCATTACCTTGTGTATTCTTGGTAGTATCACTTGTAGATTTCCCATTAAATTTGTTCCTGATATTTGGATGAGACTTGAAACCTGGTCGTTGTTGATTCTGGTACTTGACATTATAATTGCATTAGCTACTAATTATATTGTAATCTTCACTCAGTGTAGCAGCTTTGTCAGGTTTCTTAACCTCTCCTCTCTCTCTCTCTCTCTCCTCTCTCTCTCAAA
>NC_061107.1:123011542-123036542 GCF_015104395.2 Macrobrachium nipponense
CATAATTGACTTTGCAAAAGGGGATGCCGGATCTAACCTTAGAGGTGTTTAATTTCAGGAGGCAAAGGCATGGGATGAATTTAAAGTAAATTACGCTCCGTATATGGCAGCGAGGAAGCCTTGGACACGGTTTTAGCTTTGAGAGATATTTTCAATCCGGTCTCCATGACTCATCTGAGCTTGGTTGACAGAGCAGCACTTATGGCAGACTGTTTGAATGAATATATGGATAATTTGAATAAATCTAATTGGGTTAGTGGTGCAGACATGGCTGGAAAGGATTTTATCAGGCTCATATACTTAACTTTCATAACAGCTATGTTACCAGAAGCCTTGGTACGGGGTTTTGATGAAGAGTTATTGCCTGACAGCACAGAACTAGACATCTATAAACAAATTAAATAACATATGTCTAAGTGTGCAGATTTAGATCCCTCACTTATTCAAGTTTTTGCAAAGAATGAAAATAAACCACAGCAAGTAAATGTAGTTAACAGTAACACAGCCAGGATAACTTGTTTTAACTGTAAACGAACGAGACATATGATCACAGATTGCCGTACGAGTTATTGTTCCATTCATAATAGCTCAAGTCATGCATAAGCTCGTTGTTTTTCGCGCAATCAGACGCAGGGTACCGTTAAAAATACACAGAACGTTGCCAATGATAATAATAAGAAGAATCCACATTATCACAAAAAGAAACAAAAGAACAGTACCTCTGCCCAAAATCAGAAACAAGCAAATCGGGCTTCAGGGAACTCGGTTCCTGGTCCGTCTAGTCAAAACAATCAAAGCCAGCAAAATTTTCCGAGTGTCCAAAGCAAAGCAAATGCCATGTAATTAACTCCAGCAAGGGGTGGAGAGTGATGTTGGGTTATCCGTATCAACATCCTTTGAATTAAAAAATAAATTGAATCATCTAAAAGACTTATGTGAAACAGAATTTTCCCATGAATCACATGACTGTATCTAAAAAATCAGTGCAGGATCCCGTAGATTTTCATAGAATTCACGCTATAATCAGCAATGATGAATTACGCCTTACTTTACACTCTGTAAACCTAAGAATATCAGCCCTTTACATTGTTTTTTTTATTCCGGCAGTCCACGTAATATCAAGGACTTATGGACTCATCACTTCTTGTTTTCGAACTTTCCTATTGAGAGGTCTGGAGTACGACTTTCGGTCATTGGCAATAACAAACTAAGTGTTGTACACGTAACTCAGGTTCAGTATAAGGTGGGTAAGTGCACGCTTACCGACTCATATATATGTATCCAGTTGTAATTGTAGGATATCTATCTATGTGCATTCAAAATATTATCCTAGCTCCTGCCAAAATGGCATGTTTATCAAAGAAAAATTCTACAAATCTTCCAACACATTATAATCCGTTTTGGACAAAAAGGAGACAGACGATCAAACAGTAACATACATTGAAGAACCAGTCACCTGTCTCATGAATCATGACATTGTCCAAGCGACACAACAGAACTCTCGCACACCCTTAATGGCAGCTTGCATGCAATCTCTCAAGCCTAATGCACCCTCGTATATCTCAGTGCGTGTTAAGAAAACCATGCCAGGATCTGAAATTTTAATCCTTCCAGACACTGAAAATTAACGGACTTTTCGTGACACAAGCATTCCACATTGTTGACTCATAGCATCAGGTTAACATTGAAGTCTGTAATCACTTGAATACTGATCTAGTAATCCACAAAAATCAACATATTGTGGATATGGATGTGTATGAATACCGCATTCTTAGTGTTACTGGAATTAATCATGCTCAACCCGTTGTTGACGAATCCCTCTTACAATCTATCAAAACTAAAATCAATAGAAGTGGGGATACAGAAGAAATGTTTTGAACTTTTATCTAGATATCATGATGTTTTCTCCACTAGCGAGGGATATCTAGGGAAAATGGATTTCATTGAACACCAAATACAGTTAAAAGACAAGCATAAAGTTATTTACGTACCTTCGTATCGACTCCCTATGAAATTTCAGAATGAAATTAATGGCGAAGTAGAAAAGATATTAGAAGAAGGAGTCATTAAGAAATCGAACAGCCCTTATAACTTTCCTTTTATTGTTGTACCCAAAAAAGATCGGAATTGGCGAATTTGCGTAGATTTCCATCGCTTAAACGAGGAAACGATTCCCAATCGTTTTCCAGTGACATGTACCGACGATATCTTATCCTTGTTAGGACAGAATAGATATTTCACCAGCTTGGAACTTACTTAAAGACTTTCACCAGACACCCTTAGCTAAGGAGAGTAACCCATACACCACCTTCAGCACAGCCAGGGGACAGTGAATTTTTACGTAAACCTTTGGCTTACGTTGCGCCCCAATCACATTCACCAAAATGATTAATATGGAGTTTGGAGACTCACTGGGAGATAGGCTTCATGCCTAGAACTAGTGCTACAGAGACTAAGACAACACAATTTAAGAGTAAAAATATCCAAATGTAAGTTTTTTAAGACAGAGTTGGTCTATTTAGGTTTTATGGTATCTAGTCAAGGTTAAGGTAGTCCAAGATAAGGTGTCAGCTATCCGTAACTTTTCAGTACCTACTAACGTTAAGGGCATACAACAATTTCTAGGGTCTTCGAGTTATTATAGGAGGTTTGTGCGCAACTATTTAATCGAGGCAGCTCCTCTAACTGATCTTACAAAGAAGGCTGTATATTTTATATGGTCTTAAACGCATCAACAGGCGTTTGATGCCTTGAAAGAAAAATTGTGCAGTTCACCTATCTTAAAATTCCCTGATTTTAGTAAAGAATTCTTTATCGCAACTGACGCCTTAGACCAATGGGTAGGGGGGGCGGGGGGGTTACTACTTCAGCAATATGATAAGCAATTCTTCCCTATAGCTTTATATTCATGTAAACTGAAGTCCTCTGAAAGCAAATATGCTGTAATAGACAGGGAAGGGCTAGCTATCGTTAACTCACTTGTACATTTTAAGTTCATAATCTACGGCTATCCTGTTAAGGTCCTTACTGACCATAAGCCCCTCACTGAGTTCTTCAAAGGCTTTAATCACAGTCCCAAAAGAACTCGGTGGTATATGATCATTCAGGACTATGGCGAAAAGATAGGATACTTACCTGGGAAAGCAAATATCATAACTGATGCATTATCCCGCAACCTGCACCATTATGCAAGGATTCATTAGCTGAACTAGATATAGCAACATCTGTACACATTGCTAAAACAGTATCTGAACAAGAAAATTCACTAATCCAAACGATCGCGCACATGTAAGACCCGGGTTGGAATGCTGAATTGGTACAGACTGAACAAAGGAAAGATCAGCACTTAAGTAAAATAACAGATGCTTTGAACGGAAATCCTAAAGAAAAAGGATTTTTAAAGTATGCACAACAGAATTATATGATCAAAGATAATATTCTGTGTAGGTCAGTGATGAGGAAAACCCGAAGCACACTGCAGGTGACTAACGACCAGGTAGTAGTTCCAATCTCTCTTATACCAATCACTGGCTGCAATCCAATCCCTTACATGGTCATCCCGGGTTCTCTATCATGTCACAGAAAGTCAAATCACAATTCTACTGGTCTACAATGCTTACAGATATAAAACAACACATAGCTTATTGTCACTTTTGTCACAAAAACAAAGGGCACACTAAGACACCAGTCAGCCTAAGGGCCTACCCCGTGCCAAATCAACCCTTTGAAAGAGTATACTTAGATTTATTAACAGGGTTTTACGAGTGTGACAGAGGAAATAAGTACTGCTTAGTGTTAATTGATGCTTTGACCAGGTACACAGAACTAATAGCATTGAAAACAAAAACCGCAATTGAATGTGCTAGGAAATTTTATGAGTGCTATATTTGTAAACATGGAATTCCACACATGTTAATCTCCGACTCTGGTGGAGAATTCAATAATCACTTTCTTAACTCGTGCGAATTCCTTTGCATTCAGAAATTCAATACCATGATTTATCACCCATAGTCAAACAGATTGGTGAAAAGGGTAAATAAGAAAGTGTTAAATGTCCTACGAGTTACACTTGGGGGAATGGATCCCAATTGGGATATTGCCATTCCCACAGTTCTAAGCACTCTTAATCACAGTTACCACGTATCTATAAAAATGTCGCCACATGAAGCATTTTATGGCACTCTCGCTAGGATGCCTTTCCATAATCTTACGCCCACAAACAATTTAACAAATCCCATAAGGGATGTTATGGATGCAAGCGTAAGCAGATATAATATACTTCGTAACAATCTAGAAGAAGCTCAAATAATAATGAAAAAGAATCATGATAAAACCGCCAAACAAACAAAACCATATGCAGTAGGTTATCGAATCTATATACAAATATACGTGCATAAAGGTTTGAACTATAAACTAACACCTAAATTTGAAGGACCGTTCTGCATTATAGAAATATTAACGGCAAATAGGCTAAAGGTTCAGAACATAACACAGCCTACTGACATACGTACCGTACCTTTGGCTCATGTTCGAAGCTAGTGGTTAGGGGATAAAAGGAAAAAGGAGAGGAATATATTTATACCTATATATAAAGCTTACATAATAAACTGGTATATATAAAACTTGTATGAAAATATATGTTTTTATCACATATCTTTATATGTATTGAATAAGAAGTAGCTGATTTAAACATGAGTAATTACATATAATTAACTATTTGCAGGTTTCCAACTGGTACTGATTGTTCAGGCCTTTTTCTCGTGTGGGACAGGTTCCAAAACAAAGGATATTCAATTCAATCATGACTCAGTCATTGAAAGAACCGAGGACGTATTCCTTACAGCGAGCAACGTAATTTGAGAAGTTGATATCCAAGCGATTTTCTTGTCAGAGAAAGATGTAATTAATCTTAAAACCGACTTATCGCGATTTGCTGAGTCATTGAATCAATTGCACAAGCATTACTTTCCTTACAGCCCAGAGAATCCGCTTGCTTAGACCTTGGGTATCGCCGAGTTGTTGTCATATAATTTGCAAAAGAAGACGGCTGAATCAGAATGCTTAGTACTTGACCTCCTTATGTGGACCGTCAGACACAATAATGTAGAAAGGCGTAACTCATTTATCTTTGCTGCACTTGATATATTTGGATCCTTAGCAAGCTTAGGTCTTGGAATATCCAATTGTCTTAAAATTAACGATCAGAATAAGAGAATTGAATTTTTACGACATGAAAATGAATTAGTTTTCTCAGAACTTCACAGGCAATTGGAGTCCATAAATCAGCTTATGACATTAGTGAATGAACATTCTAGTAACATAAACCAGATCAAAGATGTGCAATCTTTGCTCGCAACTTTAGCACATTACAGTTCGAAGATGGATCATATACATATGAAGATTTCACATTTTATTGAAAAATCCAATCACTTTAGCTATAAAGGGTGTCCTTTCGCTGCATCTTTTACCAATCAAAGACTTAACATTAACCTTAGAGAATGTGCATGATAAACTTGGTTATAACTCTTTGTTAGAAGCACATAAGATTGAGTTCTATTATAACCTAATCTCAGTAAGCATGGAAAATTGCAGAATCATGGTTAATATTCCTATTCCCTTTGAGCCTTCTGATGCATGAAAATCTTACAAAATAGTTCCATATCCTAATTACATGTCAAATAGCTCATTGCCAGTAATATCGAATCTGTCTGGCTACGTATTAATTTCCCCTAATAAGGAAACTTTTGCGGTCGTCAGAGACCTGGACTTGTTTGCTAATTGTTGCACAGCCATGGGTAATAAGGTTTATACGCCTGACTCCTTTGAATTCCACAATATATCCAAGGGTTCATGCAAGTTAAGCCTGGCCTTTAATGGTACTCTTTCCCACACGCGAGAACGCTGCCTGGATCGTCTTCACCCTTTTGACGAGTATAAGTTCGCTTACAGGCTGAACAATGGAACCTGGATGAGATTCTCTACCGAAGAATTTAAAGTCGAATGCCCGGATGTATCAGCTGCATCTTCACGACTGTTCGTCGCTGCGGACACCTGCAGTGGAGCAACGAACAACTACACCATCCACGGAATAAGCACCATCATAAGGGAGAGAGCTTATTTTTCAAATTTCTGGTGACTGTGGTGATTATGGTCGCCGTGAATGTATTCGCTTGGCGTAGTATGAAGAGAACAAGAATGTCTCATCAACAGAATGTCGGAGACCATCCAGACAATCTCCTCTATGCCCTTAAGGCATTAAATTTTAGAGTTATTTGAGACTAGCCATTTCCCTTGACTCAAGTGGTTGTCTGAAACGGTGAAATGCGCGAAGAGTTGATCAAGACGATAGCTAACTGTGTAGTAGAAACCTCATTGATAATGCATTCCATGTGTAAGAATATCTGAATAAAAGTAATCAGCACACACTTACCTATATCAGTGTGTATCTAAGCAAAGCACATAGAATTTAAATAATGAATCAATATATCCGTGTGTGTATGCACTAGGATTCTATATAAAGTGCACATATCTTAATCACATTATTTTGAATCAGTAATTTGAATCAATAAATACATATATACATATGTTAAGTATCACCTATAATATACCTGTTATCTTATCTCGTATCACATTTTGGTACCATTAATTTTTATCAATATATGATTTTTTCAATATATAATCTTTGTGTGTCATGTAACCATCAGAATTACGTCAGTATTTTTGTTGAATATGTATCTTCATGACTTGCATTATATAAATGTATTTAGGATCAAATCATATGTATATGTTTTGTACGTGGATCTATATCTTTAAATTCCATGTATTTTTTTTTACGTATATAATCATTCTATATATATATATATATTATATTATATATATATATATATATATGTATATATATATATATATATATATATATATGTATATATACATATATATATATATATATATATATATATATATATATATATTATATATATATATATCCGATTTTAAATATAACCAGTTAAATATCATTTCCTTAAGCATTCTGTGGGATATGTTTGCCATAACTTATGTATCTATATCTGAAATCACACTCGCACACATGCGGCCAGGCAATCTTTCCGACCTGACTGTTCTTTTATATATGATTTTGTTCGTGACCGAGCATTATGTAAGGACTTACATGATAAATAAGAATGTGTGAACATTCTTTAGAAGTAATGCATGTAACATGAATCAGGCCAGTGGTCAAGGAGGTCATGCAGGAAAGACTGCCCGAAATCCAAGGTAGAGTGTGAGAACCTTAGGACACCAGCAGAATGTATGTAGAACATCAACAATCTCTTCCCTGGGAACCACTTTGGCTCTCACGAGAAAGAGAAGGCTTACGTGTCGTAACCTCAAAAAGTATGTTCACACTCGCACACATGCGGCAAGGCAATCTTTCCGACCTGACTGTTCTTTTATATATGATTTTGTTTGTAACCGAGCATTATGTAAGGACTTACATTCTTGAGAAGTAATGCATGTAACATGAATCAGGCCAGGGGTCAAGGAGGTCATGCAGGAAAGACTACCCGAAATCCAAGGTAGAGTGTGAGAACCTTACACTAGCAGAATGTATGTAGAACATCAACAATCTCTTCCCTGTGAACCACTTTGTCTCTCACGAGAAAGAGAAGGCTTACGTGTCGTAACCTCAAAAAGTATGTTCGTTTACATGCCTGTATCTTTGATTAGGTTTACTCACCTATGATTTGTAAACGTATTGTAACTCAGACTTCCTCTACTCCTCTTAGTTCAAACATATATTCAGAAACCTCTCTGCATGTATACTAAGATGTAATCTGGAACAATATATCATATTTTGGATAATTTGTATTTCCACTATTTACCCTCTATCCACGAAAGAAATGAATATCAATGTAAGAGAATATCTTCACAGTTCAACGGAGACATAACTGAGATGGAGAGAGACACCAAATGAAGTTTACTATGTGAACCAAAAGTACAACTCTGTTGCTCATTTGTAAATACGAACGAAGCCACTAACATGTGTATATATATATATATATATATATATATATATATATATTATATATATATATATATATATATATATATATATATATAATATATATATATATATATATATATATATTATATATATATAATATATATATATATATATATATACATGCATAAATACAAGTGAAATATTAAGATGAGCGCCGTTAGTCACTTGCTTTGATAATAAAGTTTTTTAATGTAATTTTGACAGTGGTGTTAATTTTATATAAATTTTGATCATGAGTTAGGTAATATGATAATTCGAGTAAGTACCAACAATCTTTGGTAATAAATAGAAAACTATAAAGGAATGATCTCCAGTTTTCTCGCTGTCCTATTCATTATTAAACTTAAGCTTACTAGGAGTGAAAATCTTACAATTTCTTTTTAAGATAAAATGGATGTTATGTATTCGCTCCAGATATAATAGAAGGCATATATTCGAACCTATGGCTTGTAATCGGCTGAACGACTCAGATTTTATAAAAACAGTGTTCTGAATAACTGGGGTCTATTTTCCCAGGAACGGAGAGACATAAACCCCGCAATCCTATCCATAAAGGCGCCTAGTATTGATCAGTATCTCACTGTCGCCACGAATCATGCTGGTGTCACTTCGATGCAATATCAGCGACCAGCATTCAATAACAAACGACAAATGACACAATTACACCTGAGGTACAGTGATGGGGTATAGAGGGAAAAATCAGACCGAAAGGAATTGGAAAGAAATATTCCAATCCACAAGAAAATAATTGCAGTTAATATGGCCAGAGAAGTATACACTATCGAGAGAACACTATTTCAAGTGAGAAAAAAATATATAGTTTATACAATAATGGTGCCAAAAGCCGTATTCTTTGAGAATTGAAATGACGTGTAAATCAGAAATGGTAAACAATTTATATGCAAACCAAAATGTAATGAATGCTGAAATACATTGTACTGAGTATGGAGTCGATCTGTTTCGGTTTTATTTTTCTGTCCTGTCAGCTGATCTACCAAGGCAAATAAAACGTGATATCTTCTTGTTGTCTTGATTTCGGATGGGGCAAGAATGTTCAGTCCTTTGCCATGAGGTATAGACTGGTAAAATGAGTAAGTATCAATAGACAAAAATAATTGTAACATTGGCCAAGTATTCCGAGCTCTTCGCTTCCGGTAGTAAATGAATCCTATTTTATGGGAATACATTAGAAAAAAATCTGAAGGCGAAGCATGTGTGGACCATGGGTTTCCTGTCAAATTCCAGTCCGATATAATCACGTTATAAATGACAGGCTGGGAAAGTATTAGGTTTCATATACAAGATTTTCCCTTGCTATAGATATCTGGACAGAATAGCCCTGTAAATAAGGTATCGGGTTACTAATGGTGTACTGAGAATCATTACCTGTCCTGACCAGTAACCGGAAAATCTTTTCTCTTTCAACATAGAAAAACAATTTCCTCTCATTACTATTCGTTAAATTCTGATGTATGAACTGATATAACACCTACCTTGGCGTAGCAAGTGAATATTTGTAATTTTAACAAAATAATGTAGAATGATATAAGTGCAGCTTAATGAGGACACCTGTTACCGCTAATTGTATTATGCGTGTACTTTTCCATGTGTTAGTTGGTCTCTCTGTATCTACCCAAGTTATTTTTCTAGCTACTTTTTTTGTTATTGTTTCAATATCAACAATGACTATGAAAATGAGGAGGTAAAAAGGGGAGGGAAAGACATTATAAGAATTAAAGCCAAGAAATGGGAAAATTCCTTCTAATTTAACCAGTAATATAAGAAATGTATGTGGGTTAACGAATCTACTTTGTAAACTGCTCTTTTCTTCACTCTCATTTCTTAAATATTTCTTATCTTATCTGCAAGTGTCTTCAGTCAGTGTTCGGTAATAATAATAATAATAATAATAATATGTTTTGTTAAAAATGACTGCTGCTTCAGCACTATTAATCTTATAAAGATGACGGCTTTCTCGTTGTTGCTTAGACTGGCAAGCAACGCACCAAAGGGCATGGTAAAATTCGGTTGAGTCATTTGATTTATTATTGCTTATACAATTCTCTCTCTCTCTCTAACGCGACGTTCCTCCTGATCGAGAGGACATTATCAAGCGATAACTGCTGAGGGGACTGATTCCAGGGTTGGTTGTTTTGGTTTTTGATTTAGCTGACCTTGTGTCAGCACGGGCTCTTGCTCACAGAGCAGCCCGTAAAAGTTTTTCCAGTGGTTGTTGGTTTGTTGTTTTTGATTTAGCTGACCTTGTGTCAGCACGGGCTCTTGCTCACAGAGCAGCCCGTAATTTTCCAGTGGCGAGTCCTTCTCCTTTTATCGTGGTGTTGCGAGCTCTCCAGTACGGTCAGAGCACTTCTCCGGTAGGTCGAGTTTTTATTGGTTCCCGGGAAGGTGACTCATACGGCGGGCGTTGACGAGTCTTGCAGACCTTCTCAGGTAGGGGGTATCACCGGAAGCCTCTTGATTGGCTTCTACCTGCGTGACGTCACCCCTGGTATTATTCTCATGTCCGGTGTTCGTTCCATGCGCGCTGGTACTTTCGTTAGGGGAGAGGGGTGTGGTCCTCCTCACACACGTCGGTATCAGGAACGCTTCTTGGGTGGTATTGAGGGGAGGCTTTTCCTCGAGGATGAGCAGCGCTTCTAGGAGACGCAGACGTCGTGGGTCAGGTGCTCTCCCGATGATCTTAATATTCCTGACGATGTCGTCTCTCGTGATGTTTCTGCGATGTACTGCAAGGGCGTGCTGCCTATGGCGCCCTCCTGGGCGTGGCAGGAAATCCTTTTTGACAGGCGCATCGTCGTCATGCCGATGTAAATCCCAGGGCCATCCTTGGGCGGGGCATACGTATCGGTAGACGACGTTGGACTGCTTCAGGGGGGGGGGGTCTCCTGCCGGTGGGGAGGGTTGTTCTTCAGTCCCTCAGCAGTTATCGCTTGATAATGTCCTCTCGATCAGGAGGAAAACGTCGCGTTAGTGAGAGAGAGAGAGAGAGAATTGTATAAGCAATAATAAATCAAATGACTCAACCGAATTTTACCATGCCTTTGGTGCGTTGCTCGCCAGTCTAAGCAACAACGAGAAAGCCGTCATCAGAACGATAGAGAAGACTCTTTATAAGATTAATAGTGCTGAAGCAGCAGTCATTTTAACAAAACATGTCTACGAGAGGGTCTCCTTCCGAAATAATAATAATAATAATAATAAATTATAATAATAATAATAATAATAATAATCAATAATAATAAAGGATAAACAGATCCACATTTCTGTAGAGTGAAATCGTCCCTTATTGCTAATCTTGCAGCGTCAGTTTGGATATTAAGCCTTCTTTAGAGTATGTTGTCCTTCGTAAAATCAGTTTGCCTTAGTAAAGGGTCTGAACAGGACCGAGAGTACTCGGCTATCTCGCTTTTTTCATTTTTTCCTTCGTGACAAAAAATCTTTATTTATACATTGTATCACGTATTATATACTTCGTGATCAAGGTATTCATATATATATATATATATATATATATATATATATATATATATATATATATATATAATATATATATATATATATATATATATATATATATATATATAGCGTGCGTGTATTAGTACACAATCACGTACCTACGCATTTCCATATAAGAATGGATGGTAAGGTTGGAGGATGTTGAAGCCTACATAAGTCGGCAAGCGCCAGCATGAAATGGCCTCCTTCTCCTGGTGGCCTGAATACGGTCAGACTGTCTTTCCTAAACAACAACAACACTGGAATTCAGCATAAAGCCAGCTTAATCCTAAACAACAAACAACACTGGAATTCAGTCCCTCAGCAGTTATCGCTTGATAATGTCCTCTCGATCAGGAGGAAACGTCGCGTTAGTGAGAGAGAGAGAGAGAGAATTGTATAAGCAATAATAAATCAAATGACTCAACCGAATTTTACCATGCCCTTTGGTGCGTTGCTCGCCAGTGTAAGCAACAACGAGAAAGCCGTCATCAGAAAGATAGAGAAGACTCTTTATAAGATTAATAGTGCTGAAGCAGCAGTCATTTTTAACAAAACATGTCTACGAGAGGGTCTCCTTCCGAAATAATAATAATAATAATAATAATAAATAATAATAATAATAATAATAATAATAATAATAATAATAAAGGATAAACAGATCCACATTTGTATAACAACAAGCCTATTTAGAAGTAAAATTTTTCGGAAAACTTTCAAGAGTGGTATGCATTCCTCGAAAGCTATCTGGAGACTTTCATTTCTGAATATTCTTGTACAGTTACACATCTGTAGATCTGTTTCTCCATTTTAAGACTCATGTTACTGTGAGTATTTTTCAACGATAATAGTACGATAATGCATCTTCTCACTATTATATTTCCTTATCATCTGCTTCGGAACCCTCGGAAATAGTAAGGAAGTTTTTATGATCAATAATAATAATAATAAAAATAATAATAAATCAAAATCTGCGAACATTTCACCACTATTCTCTGTCATTATTATCAGCTTCGGAACCATCGTAAACAGTGAGGGTGTTTTTTATGCTCAATAATAATAATAATAATAATAATGATTTTTCTAAAGTGACCAAAATAATATAATATTCAAAAGTTCGTGTAAAATGTTCTAAAGGTTTTCGAAGCCTTCTCTGGGCTCATCTTCAGAAGATGAACCCAAAGAAAGGTACAAAAGTTGTTATAAAATTTTGCACGAACTTTTAACAATTACATAAGAACATATTATGAGCTCACGTGATAGAGAGGTTTTTCCATATAATAATAATAATATTAATAATAATTATAATTATAAGTAAGTAATAATAATAATATAATAATAATAATAATAATAATAATAATAATAATAGTAATAATATAATACTAATAATAATAATAAATAAAATTCTACACAACCCATTTCATCACTATCCCTTTCATCAGTTTCGGAGCCATCGGACAAAGATATGAAGCCGCTGTCCACAGTCGTCCTTGAACAAAATCTCGGATATAAGAAATGGGGGTTTAGGAAAGACAGTCTGACCGTATTCAGGCCACAGGAGAAGGAGGCCATTTCATGCTGGGCGCTTGCCGACTTATGTAGGCTTCAACATCCTCCAACCTTACCATCCATTCTTATATGGAAATGCGTAGGTACGTGATTGTGTACTAATACACGCACGCTTATATATATATATATATATATATATATATATATATATATATATATATATATATATATATATATATATATATATGAATACCTTGATCACGAAGTATATAATACGTGATACTATGTATAAATAAAGATTTTTTGTCACGAAGGAAAAAATGAAAAAGCGAGATAGCCGAGTACTCTCGGTCCTGTTCAGACCCTTTACTAAGGCAAACTGATTTTACGAAGGACAACATACTCTAAAGAAGGCTTAATATCCAAACTGACGCTGCAAGATTAGCAATAAGGGCGATTTCACTCTACAGAAAGGAGGAAACGCCTGAGGGTAGCCACACCTTGGAGGGCACACGCAGTAAACAAGTTATTCTTCTAGAAAACAGTACATTTTGAAAAAACACGGAAGCATATACAATTTAATATCATGAAATTTACTCAAATTTTCCCAAAAAATTATTATTAATGAAAAGACGAAAGAAAATATAAATATATATATCGAGCAAGAGAAAGAGGGAGAGAGAATATCGAACCTCAGAGAGAGAGAGAGAGAGAGAGAGAGAGAGAGAAATAATAACTATATATATGTGGGACTAATTCATTAGTAGTTCATTTATTTTAAGGTCCTTCATAAACATCTTACATATATATGGGTCCAAATGGCATATTCCCAGACTAAGATTTAGGTTGTTTTTATTAGTGATTTGTATAATTGCCAATTCCAGTAAATGTCTTGAAACATAATCATTAGATCTAGCAATTACCGAGGTATCACCCCAATTAATACAATGAGATTTTTCACTCAGATGGATAAACAGTGCATTTAAAGTCTGGGCTGTTCTAACTGAATACATATGCTGCTTAATACGTACACATAAATTTTTACATGACTGACCGACGTAAAACCATGGGCAATCCTTACAAGGAATTTTGTAAATGATGTTGTTATTTGTTACGGGACTATTCTTAATGTACCAATTGGACCCATATATATGTAGGATGTTTATGAAGGACCTTAATTAAAATAAATGAACTACTAATAAATTAGTCCCACATGTATATAGTTATTATTTCTCTCTCTCTCTCTCTTTCTCTGAGGTTTGATATTCTTTCTCCCTCTTTCTCTTGCTCAATATATATATTTATATTTTCTTTCGTCTTTTCATTAATGATAATTTTTTGGGAAAATTTGTGTAAATTTCATGATATTAAATTGTATATGCTTCCGTGTTTTTTTCAAAATGTACTGTTTTCTGGAAGAATAACTTGTTTACTGCGTGTGTCCTCCAAGGCGTGGCTACCCTGAGGCGTTTCCTCCTTTCTGTAGAGTGAAATCGCCCTTATTGCTAATCTTGTAGTGTCAGTTTGGATATTAAGCCTTCTTTTGAGTATGTTGTCCTCTGTAAAATCAGTTTGCCGTGGTAAAGGGTCCGAACAGGACCGAAAGTACTCGGCTATCTCGCTTTTTTCATTTTTTCCTTTGTGGCAAAAAACCTTTATATATATATATATATATATATATATATATATATATATATATATATATATATATTATATACATACTATATATATATATATTATATATATACTATATATATATCTATATATATATATATATATATATATATATATATAACATCACACATTTTTATGAAAATAGCTGTATACCCGACTATTTCCATTTGGCGAAAAATCTTTCCTCTTTAAATTTCGAAGCCATTGAATCATTAAGGATTCATTGTTAGGAAATCGGAAGATGTGTACTTTTGGGCCATTGCCATAAATCCCTCTGGCGTTAATTACGCAACACTAATACGGCATGTTTTTAGTCTCACACCTGTTGTTTACAGTTAAAAAGATATCCTCTCACTCTCTCGGAACACAAAGTCTGTAGCTATTCATTGAAATTTAATATATGTGTTTCTCTCCACAAACACTCTGAAATACTGATAAAATGACTGTAAACCCTGAATGATGGTATCTCTCTTCTACGTCACAGTTTTCTTATCAATTACATTGTAATTTACGCTTGAAATTTTGGTTTTACGAGAATTTCAAGTGCAGCGGGAAAAGGCCTCCTTCTCCCGGTGGCCATTATTCAGGAGACGATAGCCTGACAACAACCTCAGTCAACAGATCGTGCTCACGGGAGCACCCCCCGTTGGCAAACGCAAACCCTGCCACCCCCTAACCCTTCGGTTCCATTGTTCCAGGAGCGCTCGAACTTATTTATCCCTGATGATTCCAGGACCTTTGTACGTTTCCCCCAAACAAGTACGTTGATTGGGAATTTTCGAATAACGTCCTTACACAGAGAGCTAATCATCATTTGTCTTGAGATTTATCAGTCAGTTCCAATTACTAGCCATTACTACTCGTTTGCAAATGCATGGTACCTATATTGTGATTATCATCCAATTAAGAAAAAGGTCGGAACTATCCCTGCTTCTTTATTAGCTGTAAAGTTGATATGAATAACTGCTTTTATTTATTTGCTAATTATTTTTTATTAGGAAAACTTTACTATTCTCATTATACTCTGGTTATTGTTTCACAGGCGATAGGTCAAAAGTTCTGTTTTTTTTACACGTGGTTATATATATATATATATATATATATATATATATATATATATATATATATATATATATATATATCATATATATATATATATATATATATATATATATATATATATATATATATATGATATATATATATATATATATATATATATATATATATATATATATATATGTATATATATATATATATATATATATATATATATATATATATATATATATATATATATATATATACAATGTAATAATTACATTATTATATAATTTACAAGATCTGTAAATATAAACCAATGACCTGGGGTCATGGCATTAGGAGGTTCTACGTGACCAAGCAGACCTAGATTACGCTATGCGCTGTCTGCAGTAGCCTGATCTAGCTCTAAGCTTTGTCAACATTTTTATGTTATGATAACTTTGCACAACAACTTCCATGGGAAGCGGTTGACCTGTTAACCTACGCCGGAAACTTGTAACTTCCGAGCCGGCGAACTACGTATGTGTTTATATGAATTGCTGAGATAGCTAATGTTCCGCTATCGACGCGATGCTTTAGAATGGCAGTTCCACGCCAACAATCAAACATATCGGTCGTCCGACCGAGCTGCATCTCCTAGTATGGAGTTACAGAATAAAGTTTGTTTATCTTATAACTTACCTGTTTGAATCATCTCCTCTAGTCAAGGAAGAACCTCTCTACTAGATATCCAAGGGAGATGAGAGGAACCAAAAAGGTTACTTACGAATGACAGTCGTAAGAAAGAACAAAAAGTCTATCGCCAAGCGATAAGACATTAGACATATATATATATATATATATATATATATATATATATATATATATATATATATATATATATATATATATCTATATATATATATTATATATATATTGAAAACAAATTCTTTACCATCTCCTAACAGTAAATTTAGGACAAAGAGCGAAGTAAAGTCCTTTAAAACAAGACTTTTGTTCTAAAGGGTCCACAATAATACAAACAAGATTTTTCTTATTAACAACAGAATATACACTGGATTAACTGAGTATAATGGGTAAAAAAATTTTAAAATTTCTAAATCAGAAAACTGATTATCAATATTACTGTTGGATATAATAGCAAAAAATTCTCATTACCTGTTACTCTAATATTAATTTAAGATGACAAAACAACATAAAAAAATTATTCAAACCAAATAATACCTCATGATGAACTATGCTGTTCCTGTACGTTTCCCCCAAACAAGTACGTTGATTGGGAATTTTGAATAACGTCCTTACACAGAGAGCTAATCATCATTTGTCTTGAGATTTATCAGTCAGTTCCAATTACTAGCCATTACTACTCGTTTGCAAATGCATGGTACCTATATTATGATTATCATCCAATTAAGAAAAAGGTTGGAACTCCCTGCTTCTTTGTTAGCTGTAAAGTTGATATGAATAACTACTTTTAATTATTTTCTAATTACTTTTTATTAGGAAAACTTTACTATTCTCATTATACTCAGGTTATTATTTCACACAGGCGATAGGTCAAAAGTTCTGTTTTTTTTACACGTGGTTTATATATATATATATATATATATATATATATATATATATATATATATATATATATATATATATATATATATATATATATATATATATATATATATATATATCTATATATATATATATATATATATATATATGTATATATATATATATATATATATATATATATATATATATATATATATATATATATATAATATATATATATACATACCACTATATATATATATATATATATATATATATATATATATATATATATATATATATATATATATATATATATATATTGAAAAAAATTCTTTACCATCCTCCTCGAACAGTAAATTTAGGACAAAGAGCGAAGTAAAGTCCTTTAAAACAAGACTTTTGTTCTAAAGGGTCCACAATAATACTAACAAGATTTTTCTTATTAACAACAGAATATACACTGGATTAACTGAGTACAATGGGTAAAAAATTTTAAAATTTCTAAATCAGAAACTGATTATCAATATTACTGTTGGATATAATAGCAAAAATTCTCATTACCTGTTACTCTAATATTAATTTAAGATGACAAAACAACATAAAAAAATTATTCAAACCAAATAATACCCCATGATGAACTATGCAACAATTTACCTTTTTCGGGAAAAACAGAAAAATCAATTTTGAAGTCATGACTTTTTAGGTCATAATAAGCTTGACATTTCGTGGATTTGATTTTGTTATGGCGATCAGGTAAAAAAAAATGCTCTTGTTATCGTTGTTTAAACGAGAATAAACTCGAACTTTCGTTAGAGATTTTGTCTGCTTTTTATGAAAAATTATCTAATACTTTAGTGACCTGCAGAGGTTGTCTACCCCCTTTCTTTTTGTAACTTGAACTTATGGAAGACGGTAGCTTTGCTAAAGAACTTACTATAAGTTCTAGTATGAAAGTATAGAAGGTAATGATACATATGGGGTTACGATTGTACCCTTGTATACAACAACAAATACTATGACATACTTTTGGTTATATTTTTGGTGTTTAACTATCATTGTCTCTTGGCAAAAGTTACAAAGCAAAAATAAAATAATGAAAAGAAACTATGGCACTAATTTTAAAGGCGGGTTTCAAGAAACTGCCAAAATTTTTTTTTTTATTTTCACACTGCAATATTTGTCATCATCTCACAGTTCCTTTAATGAATATCAAACTAATATGTTACTACATTATATAATTCTACTTAATACTTACATCAGTTCTATTACCTGTCATAAGGTAGCCAAGTGAAAGTGGCACAGGTGTTTGCAGCCAAATATGGTTTACATTTTTTACTAAATCTCTGGCTCTTTTAAGATGGCATTAACCAAGAATAAAGATAATACTATTACATGTTATAAATGCATAAATAATGCAATTTATTATAGAATCTTTATTAATTCACGATCCTGTTATTATGAACATCATTATCCACTTTAAGAGGATTTAGAATTTATACGTAACTCTACTGTAATCGTGATTGTCTCAAACGCTTATTGGTAATAGAAGACTTTCCCATATGGGGTTTCAACAGACGTCAATCGTACTATAAGGATGGCATGCAGCTGGCATCTAGCACCCACGATTAATTTTCCTTGTACGGAAGTCTAAGTTTAACTAACAAAATCTAAACCGGATATTATTTAGTCAAGATGACCGTTAGCCATTTGGGTACATTGTCTTTGAACGTGGCATTTTTGATCCCTGGAAATGATTACTATACATATTGTGCTATGTTCTAGAGACCTATTAATTACCTGCAACAGTTCCGAAGTAAATGCTAAGGATCTAGCATAAAGCACGCTTAACAGTCAGCATAAAAAAAAATAACTGTATTTTAGGAATTGCAGCACTAGGTGCCGAAGGAGAAAGAAGACTGTTTTCTTGAATTAAATATATTCTATATACTAAATTATTCTTAATATCGTCGTGAGAAGTGAACTGAATGCTATCGAAGTCGGTAGGCATAACTATTCAATGGTGGGTGTAATTTAAAAGGTAAAACAACCATTTCATTATTTTGTGACATTTGTAAATACATCTCACCAGACGATACTTGAAAGGAAACCCGGGACCAAAGGCGAAAGAGACCAGGAAGGTCATTTACTAATATCACAAAGACGGGAGGAAGGGTATCAAAGCCTTCTAGCATATAAACTTCTGACGGATGAACAACAGATTATGACCCTCAAGGGTCTTCGGGGGTCGTTATCCACGACTAATATTTCGCAGGCGGTCATTCTCTTTACGTTTTTACGGTCTTCCCCAACGAGCTTGTACTAAACACGCCGCAAAGGTGGCTACATGCGGTGTTAATACACTTGGGGGCCACTACCAAGGAAAGATCCAACAGTTTTATTTTTCATTTTGTTGAATTTTGAAGAAAAGAAACATTATATGATATTCTGGATCCAACTCAAACACTCTAGCGACATGCCGCGGTATACATACAAGAATCATCGAGAAACCTGTTCAGCCCCTTACATGGATGGCATCTACCTCAGTTCTAGCAAGACTCTCTTTTCTCACTCTGGGCGCTTCGATTCTTTGTTTGGGTAGTTTACAGATCCACGGACACGGCGGTCGGAGCTCCCGTAGTTCCGCCACGGCCTTACTGTAACCCCTGTGGCTAGCGCGCGCAGCGCAACATTACCTCTTGCTGGAACATGCCGTGCTTGCCAAGAATCTTTAAATATGCGGATAAGGCGCGAAGCGCCGTTCCGCTACGGCCTTACTGACAGCACACATACATCGATCGTCCGCGGTTATGTAGTCGCTCCCTTTGTTTTTTTGTCTCTTTGTTTCTTTCACATTCACGATTGATCCCTAATCCCCTCTGTCTGTCAAGAGAAACCAGATTTGCTGAGCAGCAATACCAGTATGTAGTGAATGTGCCTCGCTGTCGAATTTCTCAGTTCCAGAGGTCCTTTATTCCTCACACCTTTGGACTGTGGAACAGCATCCCAAAAGATGCTAGGACTTCAGAAGTTCAAGCAAAAATGCAATCCATTACTACCCTTATATTATTAATTTTGACGAATTTGTGTATATTTACCTATTCATTAATTTATTTTTTCTTTTTCAATAAGTAATTTCCCTTTACTGCCTCTTACTTCTTCCTGATGAACACCATATTTTGGAAGCTTAAACTTCAAGTCAATGATCCCTGTAGGCTCGTTCTATATGAATAGGTTTCATGTACTGAATAACATTAACAATAATACGTATACAAAGAGACATAAAATGCCGATACTGTAATATGGTGGTCTAGAACCTGTGTAAACAATACACCTCTCAGTTCACTCTGACTCGTCACTCGTTGCTTGTGAATTGCACCAATGAAGACAGATTAAAGTTGTGTTCCGAGGGCAGATTTTTCTCTTTAGCCCAGATGATATGCTGTTCTTGTAAATCAATATACTGATGTAAAAAAAATGGTTCTTAGCATTAGTTGACTTTATAAAAAAAAAAAAGGCGCTTTCCAGTGGCCTATAAGCGCCAGAAGTACTTCATTGCCATATACCAATTTCTTTTTGCCTTATTAAATCAAATTTTCACATTATTTGGAACTCTATCCCGAAATTTATTTCATGAGAAAGTTCGGCAAAAGTCTTGCCCGCTACAGATGAACTGTACCATTTTTTCCTCTACAAGCTTGTTAATATTGTTAAATCATCAACAGAAAAAATCAGTAGAAGGCTTTTTTGTCCGAAGTGCCTTATTCCATTCCGGCCGTTTCCAGATATCTTAAATTACATATTTTTTTTGCAATGATTGCTTACTGGAATATTGTAAGTGATATCGTTATTATTGCGTTGACTTTTTAGATGTTTTTAATCTGTGTGAATAAAAGCGCTTACTTTTACTACTCGTGTGTTGGCCACCTCCCTCCCATGGCCTTTGAACAATCCTAGTGCGTTAATATGCAACTTTTATTCTTGCTTTTATGTCGGGAGGCAGTGTTTAAGAGCCCCACTTCCTGCAATGAAAGCACGCCGCGTTGCTGAAGTCATAACTTTTGTGACTAACGAATGTGCTTTCAGAAGGAGACATCATCTTTATGGTTTGTGGTCAAGTGCCTGGAAACGTGTTACTGCAGAAAAATTTATGAAAAATTTAGCGGGTCCAACTTTTTATCTTTAAGGACACTATTACACTGCAATTCTAGTTAAATATTTACAGATACATCACCAATGCGTGTACTAAAATTATGTAACGAATACTATCATCAGTTTTCCATTTACATTAAACTCTTGCGCATCGAAAGAGAATTATGGTCCATCAAAATGAAAATTGTTTATGCCATTCATCGGTTTTCTCTTTCACTTTCTTGTGGGCTGGGCATAATAACTGTGCTTTTTTCAAGCTCTTCCTTTGATCAATACTTTAAGCAATATTTAAGAGAAAGAGCTCTTCACACACACACACACACACACCCTGCCTCCCAGAATAGAAATGAGAAATACATCTTTGTCTGATATTGGTTTTTCTTTTAAGTTACAAGTTAAAATTAGTAAAGAAACTTAACCACGTCTTCGAAGATTTACTCACATCGCATCCTTCACATAAAGCAATAAAGTTTAGTGATTTTTACTAAATCCTACAGCCTTAATAACTTTAAGTAAGAAAAATGAAATTTTCCTATTTTTGTTTTGTTTTTCCTTTTCAGTACAGTTCTCTGATTAAATGAAAAAGGAACCGTTTCTTTCCAGGAAGGATCCGCAAAAGGACTTAGAGACTTTGATTTAACAGTTGAAAATTGGAAAACTTGTATATGGCTTATTTTATATTAGTGGTCTTTACATATAATTATCATTGTTATCAGTGACTATTCTCTCTGATCCTTTAAAATGGATCTTCTTCCTCAGTACTCAACGTATTGACCTATTTCTACTTTTATATCATGATGATACTGTATTAAAACAAGGACGGCAAATCTATGGAGTAGGCGTCAAAAGTGGCTCACTGAGCCCCAGAGATAATAAAAGAAAAACAATGTATGCATAGGCAAAAAAAAAAAAAGAAAAAAAAGATGAATTGACAAATTGATAAACAAAAGATAAATAAATAAGATAAAATATCTATAATGATAATAACCGAATAAAAAAGATGATAGGAATTTAATTAAGTCATGGTTAGAAATGAGTTTTACAGATATAAAATATCATCTAAAACACTGAAATAAAAAAAAAGATACATTGATAAATGAAAAAATAAATAAGATAAAAAATCTATAATGATAATAACCGAATAAAAAGATAATAGTATTTTAAATAATTTATGGTTGGAGATGCCTTTTACTTATATAGATTTTTACCTAAAAAGCAGCAATTATTATTATACATTTTGTTGTTCCGTTAGCGTCGATTAATCATTGGTAAACGTCATCCTCGCACTGAACTAAAAATTCTGAAGGTGCCTATACTCGGATTTTTCCATATGTCCACCCGCCTGTGGTCCTGGCGCATGGCAACACTGCGTCCCAGGCTTTAACTAGTTTTACGCTGTGTGTAAGTTTTAGGCAAATAAAAGGATATCTGGGTCTACATTAGCAACTGAAAAGTGTTTTAATAATTTACTGTATGCGAATTACACCGTGAATATTTGAAATAGGATATTGTTATTACTGTTGAATGTAAGCTGCCTTTTCTGGGTGGCGAATGGAACAGCCAGACGCTGTGGCGGGATAAGTGCTTCTCTCACTGTTCACTACGGCAAGATGTCAACTTTATTGGACCACACCTACTCTGCTACTAAGCTACCTGTTACTTCATTACACGTAAGTATATCAGTATATACTTTTAATTTTAATAAAGTGCGGTTTAGCACTTTTCCCGCGATTGCGTCTGGCTGTTCCATTCGCCACCCCGAAAAGGCAGCTTACATTCAACAATAATAACAATATCCTATTTCGAATATTAACTGTGTAATTCACATACAGTAAATTATTAAAACACTTTTCAGTTGCAAATGTACACCCAGATATCCTTTTATTTACCTACAACTTACACATAGCGTAACTATTTAAAGCCCGGGACGCAGTGTTACCATGCGTGAGCACAGGCGGATGGGCAGATGGAAAAAACCGTGTATAGTAACATACCAATGCAACTTAACTGAAAGCAAATGCAGTACTAAAATTAGAATCTGATGAACTTCCCATACTTCCAGGCGATTCTAAGACAATGAAGTTTTGGCGATCATACCTCGTGAGCGTTTTCCAGAACTGAGAACATTTTCCCAGAGGTATATCGGTCATTTAGGAACAACATACAGATGCAAGCAAGTATTTCCATCCATGTGAAGGATAAGAACAGACGTCACGACAACTGATTCAAATTTGCTGAACTGTTTGCTGCTTTCAGTGACTGATTTAACTTCAAATATCCCAAGTTTGGTGAAAGCAAAGCAGAGTTAAAAGTCTCATTAAAGTTAGTGATGTTTTATCTTGCTTGTATGAAACTCATTTTGTTTCAAACTGCTAAATGTGTCTACATTGCCAAAAGTATTAAATTATTTTATGCATTTCTCTTTAATATATTTATGTTTGTTTATGTTTGTTAACTAATTAAATCTGAAACATCACAAGCATGGTGAATTCAGCGTCATTAAAATGGATTATTTTTTTATATAAATTACTTTAATTCAAAACTGCTTATTGCGTCCATGTTGCATATAAATATCTCATATTTATATGCCGACCGTAGATATTATTCCTAAATAAATTATTTCCCTTCGATAATTCCCTTATGAATCATTTTAGTAAAACCTATTTTAAGCAAGCTTTAGAGGTGGCCATGCTGGACACGATCTTCGTTTTTAATTTTACTCTTTACAGACAGGTGGAGGGGATGGAGATGGGTAGTCCCTTAGGCCAAGCCTTTGCCAATATCTTAATGAACTCCCTGGAGGAGGAAATATTAGATATCTGTCACTCTAGTTTTCACCTTTTATTTTATAAACACTGCTTTGACGATACTTTCGTTATCTTCAGACACGACTACTATGCTGAAAGCTTTTTTTTTTTTTTTTTTTTTTTTTTTTGATTACGTAAATTCCAAACACCCTAACATCAAATCCAGATTACAAGGGATGCGATAGGATTCCATACTGGTATTTTCATAAAAAGCGTTTTCTCTGATCTACGTACCAATTTTTACAGTTCTTATTCCTGCAATTTCAAAATAGGTTCCATATCCACTTAACTTCAAAGAGCTCTTACGCTTACTCTAGTTGCTCAATCTTAAGAAAAATGATCTGCCTATAATTCATTTGGTCCTCAAATTATGTCTATATGCAAAATTCCGCTTCCTACGTGATAATAAATTCAGGGGGAAATGCATTATCTTATTTAATAAGGAACTGTCAGCGTTGAATCTGAAGCTCATCCCGAAGAACCCACGAACTATTGCATCCTTATTCCATTCTAAGGAAAGAGTAAGTCCTCTGTTTGCATCTAATGTGATCTATAAGTATACCTGCCACAGATGTAGTCTGGGCATATATATATATATATATATATATATATATATATATATATATATATATATATATATATATATATATATATATATATATTGGATGCAACAGGACACTATTAAAAC
>NC_061107.1:123044042-123049042 GCF_015104395.2 Macrobrachium nipponense
TGTAGATGCTTTTGCTACCTCATGAAAGCCATGGCCTCCCTAAACCATCATTTTTAAAAACTTGCAGCACAAATATTCTTCAATGACATCCATTTATGTATGTCAGTTAAGGCTACAAGAATACTATCTCTCTCTCTCTCTTCTCTCTCTCTCTCTCGTCTCTCTCTCTCTTCTCTCTCTCTCTCTCTCTCTATAATCTTCCTCTCTTCTATATATTATAAAATATATATATGATAAATATATAACTGTTTCCCGTAGAGACATCAATTTCCCATTTATATCTTTCATTTTGAAATTCATCTGTTATTTATACTTATTTCCTTTTATCGACGTCTGTTTATTAAAGTTTTCAGAAGACTTATATATCGATAAAGAAAAAGTATAATATAGAGACAGTATGGAATAAAATTGTACATATACACACACACACACACACACACACACACACACACATATATATATATATATATATATATATATATATATATATATATATATGTATATATACATATATATATATATATATATATATATATATATATATATATATATATATATATATATATATATATGTGTGTGTGTGTGTGTGTGTGTGTGTGTGTGTGTGTGATACAATTTTATTCCATACTGTCTTTATATTATACTTTTTCTTTATCGATATATAAGTCTTCTGAAAACTTTAATAAACAGACGTCGATGAAAGGAAATAAGTCTAATTAACAGCTGGATTTCAAAATGAAAGATACAAATGGGAAATTGATGTCTCTACGGAAAACAGTTATGCTCCAATGGAGGAGTGGGAAGGTCACTGTTAATTGATAATGAAAATGTAGTGAAGGTCATAGCAGCTGTCGGAAAGTTAAATGGACCAAAAGTCACATATCGGGAGTAAGACATTAGTATCGTAACTTGTTTGCTTTATATCACATATTATTATTTCGGTAGAAGAAACCTATTCACATGGAACAAGGACAATGGGACCACTGACTTTAAATTCAAGCTCCCAAAGCTACAGTGAAGGATCAGATGAATTTATTTCTGTTGATTAGAAATTCATTTCTCAATAAGCTGTAGGGACCGTTGCTAAGAAACCAACTGGTTCCTAGCCACGTAAAAGAAAGAAAAAAAATTATTCCTTTGGGCCAGCCCTAGGAGCGCTGTTAATCAGCTCAGTGGTCTGGTAAAACTAAAATACACTTAACGTTTTCTCCGAAAAATGTTGGTTTCAGACTCCCATTGCAGACCCCATACAGCAGCAGTAACTGATCGGGATACATAGCCATAATTTTATATCGCCCTGGAGAAACACGAAATCCGCGACACCTGAACGACTTGCCACGACACTAACCACCATACCAGCGGACCAGCAGGGAATGACTCTTGGATTTACAGGAACATATAGTAATACATCTGGAAATGTCTATTGGAGCCATTTTATTAGGAAAATAGGCTAGGTAACAGAAGAAAAGGAGAAGGTGAAAAGCAATATGAAGGGCGGCGAAAAAAAAAAATCGTGTAGAATTGTTAGATGGTATTTGGCCATTGTGTGGGAAGTCTGACAAAAAAGAAATCTTTCTACGGACTTACTTTGTTTTCCCCATCCACCCCCAATCGCCCCACCCTCCCCAAGCCAAAAAAAAAATTAATAAATAAATAAAACCTATGGAAAGGATAGAAATGTATATGAGTACATGAATTAGCTCGCATTACTTTTGAACAGGCTATTTTATTTGTTTATTTCTTTTTTCTTTATTTATTTATTTATTTATTTATTTATTTATTTATTTATTTATTTATTTATTTATTTATTTATTTATTTATGTGTGAAACAGTGATTGGAAATCTATGTACAGATATGAATGAAAGGAATCAGTTTAGTTTTAGTGCTGAAGTGGTCAGAGTCAGAATCATGTAACGTCTGGATGACTGATGAATATACTATAGCAGATTCACAACAGCTCTGCATCTGATGTCTAGGCCAGTCCCTTACGACGCTCCTGATTGTCTGTTGATAAGCCAATCACAAGGCTGGAAGCTCTCAGTCTCTCTCGAGTTCACATAGACAGGATGTATGTTCCACCTCTCCTGAGGGATACTCCAGAAAGACGTATCCCTGAGGAGAGGTGGAACATACATCCTACCTATGTGAACTCTCTTGAGAAACTGAGAGATTCCAGTCCCGTGATTGGTTTATCAACAGCCAATCGGGAGCGTCGTAAGGGACTGGCCTAGAGGCCAGATGCACGGCTGATGTGAATCTACTTTTTTATAGTTTGCGGAATTAAGAAAAAAGAAAACACGGATTTGGAATGGAGTAAGAAGTGGATGGGGAAACCCGAGGCTACGTACGATGAAAGATTTCACAAACGAAAGACAGGCAGCTGGAACTACGAGTATCTGTATCACGTTATAATAGGCAGTGGAACAAAGGCAGTGGTCGATTTTTCTTGCTATCTGTAAGAAATCTGCTGGACGATAATAGGACGACAGAAAACTTGAATCACTACCGCCACATAAAGAAGGATAGATAGCGATGCATTAACAAAGGTTTTGCAGAAAATAGAGGTCTTGTGGAAATAACACTAGAAACTTATTCATGATGTGATTCTTACGTTATATATCATCTTTATGAAATTGTCTCGAAATTAACTATCAAAATATGTACAAAACAAAAATGCTGCTAATCAGATATTTTCATATCTGTAGATAAAAAATTTATGAAAAGTTAGGCAATAGAGACTCGAGGAAATTGACATATAAAAACTCAGGTAATGGAAAAAGATGGTTTTACCTTAGTGAAAGAATAACTGACGAAAGCTGTTTGAAAAAAACGTTGGTAAATTTTCCGAGGAGGAAGATAGGGAGACGGAGAAAGTAACGGTTGACAAAGTACAGAAGGCCATATAACGAGAGCCTGGTGTGCTGGAATCTCAAATTTAGTGTATGTTAAAAGTGAATTGAGCATCGCCTATCGTGTGCATATCTACACACACACACACACACACACACACACACACACACAACACACACCACACACACACATATATATATATATATATATATATATATATATATATATATATATATATATATATATGTATGTATATATATATATGTACATAACATAAGCATTAAGCTACAAATGTCCTTTAGTATCTAATTCGCTCTACTTCGGAATTGATATATTTTCATATATATTAACCGAAGGGGACTTTTTAAGTTGATAATAATTTTCTCGGCTCCCGGGCGCGAAACCAGGAACCAAGAAATCAGGGCGTACAGTGAAGCACCTTCAACCACACATAACTGTGTGGTTAATGGCGCTTCACTGTATCTCCTGATTTCTTGGTTCCTAGGTTCGCCCCAGGGAGCCGACGAAATTATTATCAACTAAAAAATCCCCCTTCGGTTAAAATGTACGTATGAAAATATATTAATTCCGAGGTAGAGCGAATGACATATTAAAGGACATTTGTAGCTTAATATATGAATCACGGTGATATGATCAGACTCATATATATAACATCTGTAAACCTCTCCTCTGATAACAAAGCACTACCACAGTAATCACAAGAAGCATGGGAGAAAAATTAGCTAGCCAGTTGTGATCGGAATTACAAATACCCAAATAAGTACGAGTGCAGCACGCGTAAAATTTTGACACTTTCAGTTTATATAAAGAAATGCACGGGTTTTAATCGGAATTTTAATGGGAGAAACTTCCTATATAAGTATTTAGAGTTCCTCAGTGACCATTGTAATTGTGACGTCGATTATTCCATGTATATGAATAAAAAGAAAATACAGCATACTTGTTTTTTGCATCAAATACAGTAACTAGTGTTGCTACGCATCTGTTTCTGATTTTTTAAAATACCTTTACGTTTTAAGGTAAAGAAATTATCTGTAACTTCCAGGTATGTTAATAATCTATAACATGTTAGAAAACAGCATAGCATATATATAAAACTTATGGTGAAAGTTCTGTGTCAAGTGTTTGGGTGAACACGTTCATGGTCTAGTACATCTTAAGAATGAATCCACTTAATGTGATTGAAGAACAGTGAATTCTCCAGTGAATAAGAATTAGATTCCCGTATAATTCACAATAAGAAAGAGATGGCGCTTTTATGATAACATTGCAGCCGATGTGAAAGAACAAGAAATATTTTTTTTTGTGCTGCAGAAGATTAATTTTGAAGAGAGTGCATTGAAAATAGATAATTTAACAGTTACCTTGAAAGAAAGCTGGAAGAATTTTATCTAGTGTTCACGAAGAAATGCTCATGACACTGAAAATGAACTTGATGGAAGTGATGAACACTCAGATCCTGATTTCCGTCATCATCTCGTTTGTCTTATACCGTAAGTACATTGTTTTATTTTCATGTTCGTTATTATTATTATTATTATTATTATTATTATTATTATTATTATTATTATTATTATTAAGTAGATGAAACCTATTCATAGGAAACAATCCCACAGGGGCCATTGACTTGAAATTCAAACTTTCAAAGATTATGGTGTTCAATAAGATGAAGTAAGAGGAAGTAACGGGAAATACAGAAAGAAAAGATACTACGTATTAAAAAGGGCAAATTAACAAATAGATAAATGGACAAAAATATATCAAAACACAAGAAAATGAGTATTAGGGTAGTAATCCATTGAATTTTCTCTTGAACTTCAGTGTCGGTCGATGACCTTTTGTGAAGCCACGTTTTCCAGTCTATAAAAATAAACTCATAAACCCTGTTATGTTGCAACATATTTGTAGCTCAGATCGATTAGGTGGGTTTGAAGTTTCATGCTAACACCAACAAAGTGCTGATGGCGATAAAACATATTCAGGATTATACATATTCAGCGTCAGGATTATTTAAAAAACAGATTTACTTCTACTAACTACATTCTGTTGGATTCGCACGGATATGTAATTCTGCTGCATTTCGAGCAAAGACTTGTTCAATGCTTGTATGGATGGTAGAAGAATAGTT
>NC_061107.1:123054042-123064042 GCF_015104395.2 Macrobrachium nipponense
GTTCTCGATGTTGACGCAGTCCTCTATACTGAGTAGTCCTCTCCCTCCTTCCTTTCGTGTTATGTATAGTCTGTCCGTATTTGCTCTTGGGTGTAGTGCTTTGTGTATTGTCATATGTTTCCTGGTTTTCTGATCTATGCTGCGGAGTTCTGCCTTCGTCCATTCCACTATTCCTGCGCTGTATCTGATTACTGGCACTGCCCATGTGTTTATGGCTTTTATCATATTTCCGGCGTTGAGTTTTGACTTGAGTATCGCCTTGAGTCTCTGCATATATTCTTTCCTGATCGTGTCCTTCATCTGGTGTGTAATATTATTATTATTATTATTATTATTATTATTATTATTATTATTATTATTATTATTATTATTATTATATTATTATTATATATAAGAAACGTACTTTTCTTATGACTAAGCTGACAGAGAAGCGATGTGAAAAATACTGATGTCAAATCGTGGAAAACTACTTTTGAAGAAGGATTCGGGACTTTTAAAATAAAAGAGAATCGCCTTCTAAGATCTGTGGAGAAGAGTAAAATTTAAGAGAGAGAGAGAGAGAGAGAGAGAGAGAGAGAGAGAGAGAGAGAGAGAGAGAGAAAGTATGAGGAAAATGTTTGATAAGTGTCCTCATCTGCTTTACATTAAATCTAAATAAATAAATGGCGTAATAAAGCAAAATATTGAAAGAACAGGAGGTTTAGGCACAATTTAAATATTCTGAAAGGAAAAGGGATACTAGAATATATTCAATACTAGCACCACAGATTCCTTTTACATAAATTCTGTCTATTCAATAGCCCTTAACATTTCTTGATTTAAGCGTGATCTATTTCATTATCATTTACTAACCTAACATCTTTTAGCTTTAAGGCACCAGTGAAATTATATTTGATTTCGAGATAAGATTTTTGTGGACATTCGTAATGTGTTATTTTACTGGTTGTGCAATAGCAGTCTCCACCATCAATTAAAACTTGCAAATAATTTATTCAGTAGGTTATAAACATCCACCAACATCCGTCTCATGAAATAAAAAATTTAATTTTTCTTTCATGATGCTCATTATTCCCCACTAAACACTGGAATTATCAAATGCGCATTTCGCACCCACTGTATTCCGCTAAGAGGTAATTTCTCTTATATTATACAAAAATGATAAGACGAACACTACGTAAAGAGGTTTTGTAGGAGCCTGAAGGTAGAGCGGGATTATGAAAAGCCTTCCCTGATTTCTTCTGGAAATAAAAAAAAGACAGTTGCATTTAACGCCTGCAGGAGATTCTTGGTGTTATTTATTTATTTATTTTAGTAGAGGGCGGGACAACGTTGTCCAAAAACGTTGTCCACGAAGACTACTTGTATATACCTGCTCTCTGAAAGATTAGGGTTTTTGTAGGCGATGATACAAACGTGAAAAAGGAATATTGGAAAACTGAAACGAAGCATGCACCAGGCTTTGAAGGCTAAATTGGTGAAAAACTGCCCAAACTCAATAAAAAAGAGAGGAAAAAAGTTTCGATTGACCATCAGTCACGACAGACAGGGGTCAAGAAACAGTTGTGAACTGATGAAAATCCACTTCTTGCAAAAGGGAAAAAAGATTTTAAATTTTCTACATATTTCCACTGAGCTGTAAATAAAACATACTAATCTAATTCATGACTGGAAAGGAATTGCACAATTCGTTGTCCACGAATCCGACTGAACAACAGAATATAAAAAAAATCATAGCGATTTTAGATACATGGTACCTAGATACTACTTGCCTTTACCTGACATTTGCGTTGTATTACGTCCGATAGTTAACAGACGCTACATATTGAGATAGGAACATTAGTGTATACCAAACGGACCCCGAAAAAGTAACCTGATATAAAGACGACTCAAATTTTAACCATTTTCTTCTGTACTAATAACGGGGGGGGGGGGGGGGTGTGTTTTGGTTGAGGAGGGGAGGGGGGGTGGGTGGGCCGGCAGATGAAGGGGAAAGAAATATTGAGATGAGGTGTCATTGACCTCTGATGATAGTATCACTGCAATGAAATATGTACACAAAATTAAGAACTTTCAACGACCCTTGATACAGTTGGTGATTTTATAAATAAATTATTCGGAAATAGACGAGACTTTTAGCATTTTAGGTCAGGACTTTGCAGCATGTTTTCTCAAATCTCAGTTTTAGTCAAACGGGAGTTCACCCTACTAAGGGCACTGTTTTCGATGAAAGCAATGTGGTTGTAGCTATGTTTTGCATAGAAATGAAAATAACAGAAAACCATACAAATTTAAAAGGAATGCTTAATTAAACTTCTGATCAAATTTTGTTAGAGGCATCATAGGATAGTTTCGTCTGGGATTTTGTGGATAGGCCTGCAATAAATTTCGTATATGATGCACCATTTGACAAAACAATAGTTCAAGTATGAAGAATTTCATGACAGTTGAAAGTTAGATAATGCAATATGCTATCATTCGTGGACATTCTTTCAAAAAACCAAAAGCCTATGAGAGCGCTTCTGTGTGGCACCTATATGAGCGCACACAGCGAGGAATTCGGGAATGTGTCTCCCTTGAATTGAAATTCGTTGCTCATCTGCCGCTCAGCTACCACCGGCTGTTAGACTGAATTTATGCAGGTGAAGGCCCGAGGTTTTGCTTAAGGAAAACTCCAATCGCTTTCCAAGTCTGCATATGTAGTATTTCATCGCCTTCTGCTGGTCCCTCTCGCGTGAATAGCATCATAAAAAAGTGAATGGAAAAGGAAAAAATGGAATCACCCATAACAAACTGCGAAAATGTATTTATTTTTTAATGAAAACGGGCAAAAGAAACGGTCCCCTAGTATCAAGTAAAAACTAAACATTTTATTTTCCAATAAAAGAGCTTCAAACCCCCATAAGCTCTCTCTCTGTCTCTCTCTCTCTTGCACACACACACACACACACATACACACATACACACTCTCACAACGCACTCTGGTAAGGTAATCGCCCATCCTCGGAAGAATCGAATCATAATCCGTGAATATTTAGCAGGCTTCTCTCTCTTTCTCTCTCTCTCTCTCTCTCTTGCCTGTGCACAAACAGAGCAGAACTAAAGGTATCTGTATTTTTAACAAGTACAACGTTTGAAGCAGGCAGTAACAGCATATCAATGGTAAACTGAACGGCCCTGAGGTTGTAGATTTATGTCGTCTGCGGGCAAGTTACATGTCAAAAATAACGTGATAACTTGTAACTGTCTTTCCTTTTTAACTAACTCTGTAAATAATCCCTCAGTTACCTTGGAAACTGGATACTCCTTTCATCATCTTGACCCCTCTGTAAAAAGTTGCTTACTAGCTTAGTTGGTAACTTGATCACTGGCCTCAAATCTACCCATTCATGAGTTGTTTGGTCATTTCTGAATAGGACCATCTTTATATAAATCAACCATGAATCCCTTATATTGACTTATTTATTTTTCAGTCTGTATCTATTTCACATTCTTTGAAACTAATTTGTTCTTGGCGAAAGTTATTACAGTATTTTAGAGCTACCTCCAAACAGAAATCCCATGTATTCATATCGATAAAGTCTCGGGTTTGAAAAGAGTAACTTCCAGATATGCTCCATTTCAGAAAAACGCTGGGCATAATTTGTTCGGGAACTGAAAAATTACCTCGTAGTATGCGAGTGCTGAAATTAATATTCCTCTCAGCCGTATGGAACTGCATTTCCCTCGATCTTTCTAAAGGAAACCAACAATTTTCAACTGGGTCCAAAAGATACGCATGATGAGTATTTATGCTGTCCTATGTTCTCTTTTTTGCCGTTTTAAAATATCATTCACATCATCCTCAATTAAATTTAAGGTATTTATGATTTTTTTCGAGGCTGCCAAGTTTTTGGGAACTTTACCTTATAGCAAAATCCTTATTCATTTTTCTTTCTAAAACAAATTTTCTAGAACTCTTTCGGAGAAGTTTACCTTGAAATTATCTTGCATGCATCCTTTCTCATTCTTGTTTATCTTCAGCTTTTCCCATTTTTATGTGGGGTGGCTGTTTGTTATTAGTCTTCCCCTCTTCTGCGATCATTCATGCACCATTACCTCACTCACGTTCCTCTCCCGCCTGTCCCTGTTCACTGTGTCTTTCCATCTCATTTTTGGTCCCTTTGGATTTGACTAATTTATCTGTGCTACTGGTAAATTGATTTCCGTTTAGGTGCTCTTTCTTAACACTAGAAAATTAAGATCTTATCGCCTCACAGATAATCGTAACTCATTCATTCGCAAATGCAAAAAAGGGGATCAATCGTAACTTATAATGATATCTTGCAAAATTTAAACTTCAAAAGAAATGATAGTTGGGTATTTCAAGAGGAATTTCCAATCATAGGTGACAAACAAGAACATCAAATTTCTTCACATGCAGTAGGCCAAAGTGGGAATGAGTGAACAGAAAGAGAAAACTAGTGTAAATCTCAGCAAATTTATTGTGACAAAGTTTCTAATGAGTTTAGGACAATTTACCGCTATCAGTTCACCACCTGCAACTCACCACCAACAATTCACTGCCTGCAACTTATTGCTGCTGGCAATTCACTGCTGGCAATTCAACGCCTGCAACAACCATCAATTCACCGCCTGCAACTCACAGCCAACAATTCACCGCCTGCACCTCACCACAACAATTCACCACCAATAACTCACCGCCGGCAATTCACCGCCTGCACCTCACCACAACAATTTACCGCCTATAACTCGCAGCCAACAATTCACCACCTACAACTCACCACCAACTATTCACGGCTTGCAACTTGTGGCCAACAATTCATTGCCTGCAACATGCTGCCAACAATTAACCACCTGCAACTCACCTCCATGTATTCACCTCCTGCAACTCACTGCCAACAATTCACTGCCTGAAACTAACAACCAACAATTCACTGCCTGCAACTCACAGCCAACAATTCACCACCTGTTACTCACTGCCAACATTTTACAGCCTGCAACTTGCCGCCAACAATTCACTGGTTACAACTCACCACCAACAGTTACCACCTGCAACTCACCCCCAAGTATTCACCCACTCCAACTCACTGCAAGCAGTTCACCACCAGCAACTCGTTGCCAACAATTCACCGCCTGCAACTCACAGCCAACAATTCACCACCTGCACCTCACCACAACAATTCACCACCAATAACTCACCGCCAGCAATTCACCACCTGCACCTCACAACAACAATTAACCGCCTATAACTTGCAGCCAAAAATTCACCACCCACAACTCACCACCAACTATTCACGGCTTGCAATTTGATGCCAACAATTCATTGCCTGCAACTCACCTCCATGTATTCACCTCCTGCAACTCACTGCCAGCAATTCACTGCCTGCAACTCACAGCCAACAACTCACCACCTGCAACTCACTGCCAACATTTTACAGCCTGCAACTTGCTGCCTACAATTCACTGGCTACAACTCACCACCAACAGTTACCACCTGCAACTCACCGCCTCCAACTCACTGCCAGCAGTTCACCACCAGCAACTCGTTGCCAACAATTCACTGCCTGCAACTCACTGCCAACAATTCACCGCTTGCAACTCACTGCCAACATTTCACTGCCTACAACTCACCACCAACAATTACCAACTGCAACTCACCACAACTATTCACAGCTTGCAACTTGCCACCAACACCTCCAAGTATTCACCTCCTGCAACTCGCTGCCAACAATTTACCACTACAAACTCATTGCCAACAATTCATTGCCTGCAACTCACCTCCAACAATTCACTGCCTGAAACTCGCTGCCAGCAATTCACCACCTGCAACTCACTGCCAACAATGCAACAAAGCCTACAACTCGCCTCCAAAAATTCACCGCCTGCAACTCACCACCATTAATTCATTCACCACTAACAACTTGCCACCAACAATTCCCGGCCTGAAACTCAGCACTAACAATTCACCGCCTGCAACTCGCCGCCAACCACTCACCACCTGCAACTTGCCGTCAACTATTCACCACCTGCAACTCGCTGTCAACAATTCACCGTCTGCAACTCGCTACCAACAATTCACTACTTGCAACTTGCCATCAACAATTCACCACCAGCAACTCACCGCCAACAATTCACCATAAAACAAATCGCCAAGCAATTCATCGCCAAAAAGGGGAAAAGAGAATTGTTTGTGAGTGTGTGTCTATGTATGTGAGTATACACTGACTTTGGGAAATTACAAAAAAAATGTACTGAAGCTAAACAGTAAAATCAAGATATATTTCATTTCATAAGAGATACAGGTATACCTAATCAAAACAATATATCTCAAAGTATATTTCAGACAGGTAAAAACTGGCTAGAATTGCATATGAACCTTTTTGAAAATAACAACTAAGAAAATGTTACGAGCCACTTCAGGTATTTGGTTAGTGACACTACATATGGATCGTATTTCTAAAAAAAGTCTGTTTTAGCAGATTTTTGGGCAGCTATATAGTGCGCAAAGCTAACTTTATCTTCTACTCGTTCTTTTTTAATGCTATTAATAAATTTACAAATCATGGGATGGCATTCAATCATACTATGTACTTCACATGCTCAATGAAACCATTTTTTCAAAGAAGGGTATACTAAATACTTTTACTAATATCAGAGTTAAAGATTACACCTATCCTCTGTCTGAATGAACAGAAGGGGTGTTTCCAAAGGGTGTCCATACTAACTGTTTTCGGTGAGTTGTTTGACACTTGAATCACCAAAATCATATTAAAAGACAACTGAATAAGTAATAACAAACGCTGCCGATAAATTGCTTCGCCAGGAGTAGAAAACCACAAAGAGATAGTCTGACATTTCCCCGTCAAAGGGGAAAGGATTGCATGTCAAGAATGCCATCGTTTCTGTCAGGTCCTTTCACAAACCATCCTGGATATTTTGCAAGTAACGATATTTCTTATGGTTCCGTGACCAGTGAGAATTGAATGGCGGATTTATAGGGAACGCTCATCGACCAATTCCCTATCCTTTAACCTCTCCTTCGAGGATGTTAACTGCTAAGTTGACCAGACTCGTTGTTGAAATTAAAAAAAAATTCGATTCAGTGAAGGATATCCTCCCACCCATTATCATCTAAAACACGCTCTTGTGGTGCAGTGAGATGAAAGGCTGCCTGGGATGACATTCTTGCGGTTTTTTTTGAGAACAGTTAGGATAATTCTTTTGTAGTAGAGGGTGACAGACGATTTCTCGCTTCTACCACTACTGGTGAGAGCCAGTAGTGTGTCTTGCAAGGGCCAATAAGTTTCAGAAGTAGAGGAATACAGGAAATCTGCTGATTCAAGGCGAGCAAAGGAGGTATGAAGTTCCAACAAGATAAGAAATCTGTCAAGATTCTGCAGGAATATGTCAAATCATACAAAGTGCAAGGGCTTTATTATAGATAATAACTGATGATGGCTGTCGAGGAGCAATAAATATTTTCAATCAATTAACAAACTCATTACCAACATGCAATTTCATAACAAGCAAATGTGTGTTAGTGCTCAGTCAGATATATACTCAAATACTATTGGTTGGCGTTGCACAAACTGTCATCAGATATCAAAGGTCTGTTAGTATCCATAGACATTTCAAATGCAATATTCAAGGATTTCTTACAATTGAGGACCAGATAAGTTTCACCGACTTTTCAGTATCTATTGACTGTGAAGTTTACCTAGCATGCCTTTTAACCAAAACGTTTTATGGATTGTGACTCTGAGGAGTCCTATGATACCCTGGAAGCTTATGGATTCAAGGACATATTCCTGTTGGTGTTAGGTCATCACGAAAATTCAACAATATGCTTACTTTGATCACTGGGGGAGTTGAAAGACCCCGATTCTCAAAACATTTTGTGATTGGAAGGAAAACCACACCCAATGTGTTCAAAGTTAAAAATTTTCCAAATCTGTCAGAGGATTTTCCAATATAAGTGCCGACCGATAGTGAGCCATCAAAGGTGCCAAGAGTATAACAATTTATACTGGTTCCAAGAGGGGTGACTTGCCATAATTATCAGGCGATTTAAAAGAAGGGCAAATGTCTTGTTGAATAAGGTGACCTACCATTAGCCTGCTTTATCATGCCATATTCCAAATCTGTCTGAGGATTTTCTAAAATGAATGCCGACTAATAGTGAGACAACAAAGGGCTCCAAGAGCCTAACAAGGTGACTTGCTGTAATTACCAAGGGATTTAAGATAAGGGCAAATGTCTTATTCAATAAGGTCTATGCCTAATACCAATATCAAAACTACTTTGCTTCCGGTAGAAAAAAGTAGGCACATAAAAACAAAGGTATGGATTTCTTTTTTTTTACTAGCTCATGGACAATGTAATATACACTTGCTCCGTGGGAGGGATCCCAGTTTTGCAAGTATGTGAATGTGTATGCATACGATCTGAAATACACGCATTTCTTTTTTCTTTGATTGTTGCAAGCAATGTGTGTATGCGTATGTGTGTGTGTCTTGGAAGGTTCTGGAAATGCTCTGGCTGTCTGGAAATACGAGAGGTAAAAAGAGATTACAATGACTGATTGTGCTAGTGACACTTCATAAGTCATTGAGCAAAAGGTATATGTAGTGCCCTCCACCGCAGTAGCAGAATAGGGATTGCTCCATAATGGCCTGCCTTAGGGCATACAGAATGAAGATTTAGTTTGCTAATATGTACCCTTTCTTGCCCTAAATTTGCTAGGTGAGCTATTGCGGCTGTACTCTCCTGAAATAAGCAATACTGAGTGAGGTACAAAGGACAGACTCAATGATGCGGTGGCTGCTAGGAGCCATTAGAATGACCATAGGTTGTTGCCCTGTGGTGATGTAAGGGGACTGATCAAGAGCCATTTGATCTGCGAGTGATAGCTTATGTGGTTCCTGTGGGAGACTGATTCTGGTGATGTAAATTTGGCAGAGAGCCTTCTTTGCTACTCATTTTCAGTGTCTTGCATACAAAATGAAGGACCTGCTACAACTGTTCTGCACTGACACAACAGATTTGGTGATTATAACAGATGGAAGTAAGATTTCCAGGGACAGACAACAGACGAGGTCTCCTTCCTCCGCTGTGACAATGGTAATCCATGTACTAGTTTCCTACTGCAAGACTGATTGGTGTCATAGAAAATAAAACAAACTGCGAGTCAGTTAAAGTAATTGAAAACAGAAGTAAAACTGTAGTTTGTGATCATTTCCAGATCTTTCCTTTTAATTTTAATTATGATCTTCTAGTTCTTATCACTGATGGCATACATAAGGGTGATGTGGGCTTTGCCTTGCAGGTAGCCTAACAAATAGATCCCCATGGAGATCGGAATAATAATGTTGATAAAATCGAGGATTGTATGGTTGTCTGTGACGTGGTACTGTAACTTATGCCTATGGCATTGGTGGTTTGGTCATGTCAGAAGCTGCCTGCTGGCTGAATTTGTTCTTTAGATTTCAAAAGCAAAGTCTGACGTACATCAAGAAAATTGATTGTGCTTCCACAATGGACAATATCCAGTTTTATCCTCCAAGCTTTTGTTGGATAACACTAAATTTGGCTCAGTGTCTGGTGGACTTGAAAGTGTTTTTGTCCACCAAGAACCCCCTGTAAGAGGCGTGGATGCTGTTATTCTTCTATTTACCTTTTTTGGTTCCTGTTTCGTTTTTTTATTCAGCTGCATCTGGGGTTGCAGTTCTTGGCTGACTTTCAAATTTGTGGAGGTATTTTTAAAGCACAGGTGGGTGGTGTGCCATTACTGTCGCGACTTGTATGGGTTCTTTTGCACAGCTTTAGCTTACATACCATCTTTTTGGACCTAGCTGTAATATTTTCTGGCGTCAAAGATGGCATGGGCATTGCATCGTGAGGTCTTGGAGGCATATAGCAACTCGTTGGCCTTCTGTAGTTGGTCCATCGTGGGTGTGCTCTCACAAATGGGGAGGGTCTCAGGAATGTTGGTTGGTAGATG
>NC_061107.1:123074042-123094042 GCF_015104395.2 Macrobrachium nipponense
TCTTTAAGGTATCCTGACCATATAATCGAGAAAGCAATTCACAAAATAAACACAATTTTCTATCGACCCACTCAAGACAAGACCAGAGAGACACCCAACAATAAAATGAAAATTCCACACCTGGACAGGATTAAGACGGTGACCCAGACCCTCGGAAAATCTAACCCTTTTGCATTTACTTTCCCAAACACCTTAGCCAAAGCCCTGATTAACGTCCAACAAAAAACATCCCCCAAGGACACAGGCGTTTACGAAATCCCATGCCTGGACTGTGACCAATCTTACGTCGGATTTACAGGAAAATCACTTCCCCAGGCCTCAGTGTTAAAGGCTTATCATTTGTACCCTTCAGTCAGTGGCAATAACTCTGACTCATTATAAAAGGCAAAATACAAGCAAACTCCAAATAATAAGCTACAACAACAAAAATAAGGGGGGCGGGAGGTAGGTGTAGAGGGGAATGAATCCGAGTGGAGAAATGTAAGGCTGAAAAGAAAATCAGAACTATTTTGAATTAGCTGACACTTTATTATATATATCTAAATATATCTAAATTTAACTGTTAGTTTGTATTTATGAGGCAAATGAAAAAAAAAACTACTATTATAGGAATATATAAATCAGAATGCATATTAGGTCTGACAAGAGATTATTGGTGTTTTAAAATACAACCGTTTTCAAAGCCTTTTAAACAAAGTGACCTGTAAAGAATAAATGTAAAAAGGACTAGGCAATATAAGTCCACTGCTTAACTACAGTCTATTTCATTGCCTTATCTATCAGATTCTGCGGTAACTATTCAGACTTGGATAAGAACGCCAAACCATTCACTATATATAAAATAAAACTATATTATGGTCATTAATTCATTAACCCCGTCATTAATTACTTTTCTGTAGTTGTAAAGTAACTGTGCCTCTAACTTTATGTTATTTCAAACTGATGATTTAATATACTGAGATACTGTTACCACTTCATTTATCGTGTAATAATTGGTCATAATATCTGAAAGCCGAAAATGCCAAGGAATACCAGAAAGACTGCAATTGTTCTACGGGAATGTTAGAGTAACTCGCACTTGTTCACTTCAGACCTAATCTGGCATAATATCAAAATCAGAATTCGAAGCCGAGAAGATAGACTTTTTTTTCAAAGTCAAGCTAAGGCCAATTTTAAACTTCTAAAGTATGAGGAGTTCAAACACCTCAACTTGCAAGTGCAGGGTCCTGCATATCATGAAACGAAGTTTTCTGGAAAACCTTATGACAATATTACTAAGAAATTTCCCCACTCTGTTCACCGCGGGAGGGAACCTTTTCATTTTATTTCATGTTGACTAAATAAAAAGAAAATCATAACCGTTCATCACCGTGGAAACGCTAAGACGAGAAAGGCACGCCATTTATGTTTTTTTTATCAATCAATAAAAAGATGAACTCGTGTATACCTGCATCTGTGTATCCTTTCTAAAAAGCAGCAGTGTCCCAATATCTTTACCCGTCTTTATCGCGATACATTTCCGCGTTCACTCGAGGAAAGTTTTGCTCGAATCCAGGTCGACGGGAAATAAAAGAGGTTCTCTGAAGGCTTGGTCCTAAGTGTAACAATGATACCGAACGTTCCTTAGAGCGCGAGAGCAATGTTTAAAAACAGAAAATGTTATTTCGTTCTCCTTCGGCGGCAAAAGATATAAATTCAATCAAATGAATTCACCTATGAACTCGAATCATACGACAATTAAAAACATTCAGAAAAAAATTTGGTGTAGTTGTTCAGAGAATTTCAAATCGGCTAGGTAAAAAAAAAAAATCGTTCTCTGCACTCTATATTAACTGAAAATAAGGAAAGATCCTCATTTCAGTGGAGTTCCCTTATCGATATAGAAATATCTCTCTTATGAAAAATAAGTCGTTATTAAAATCTCAAAAGTGATACCAAACGTAATTGATGAAAAACTTCTGCTACCGGTACAAGACCTCGTTTTGGATCAGATAATACTGGTAATGAAAGTCTTCCGCTGAAACAAGGCTTCTTTGAAGACAATACGTAATTCGATAACTTGGTAAATTATTCTATCTGGTAGTCAGTAGGATAAGTATCTTTATGAAAGCATGATTTTATCCTAATGTAATTGAGAATAAAATCAAAAGGGATTTTTACTAAGAAAATAAAACCCTTTGCACGTTGAGTGTATGAAGAACATGATTAAAAAAACCGTATTTGAAACAAACTTCCCCATCGCCATTTTCTTTCGCATCTAACATTATGGGAAAGTGTTTTTATTAATGTCTACCAGATTAGGAGAGGAATTTAATCCAGCTTTTACAAGGTTACAAGTGGAGACTATGTAAAAGTTTATGTGGGACAAACTGACCGGTTGCTATTGTAGAGCAGAACAAAAAAGATTTGTTATGCATGACCTTGAAAATTCAGGAATCTTTACTATATATAAAAGTGTTTGTCCTTACAGACGGGAGATGCTGGAATCAACCAACCTTCGCCATACAAATAACACAAACTTGTCAAAAGGATACTGGAAGGCAGATATCGTGCACAACGCCATCATGAATCCTCTCTTTAACAAGGCGTGATGCAACCTTCAGCTTACTAGGGAGGCGTGCAAAATTTTCCCCTCATGAATAAGTTGTAAATATTATCATTCCTAACTTAAACGTGAAGTAGTCTTCGTAATTAATACTCATACATACTACTATACTCTGTTTTTTTTTTCATCTGTCCATCCGCCTGTGGTGTTTTTGTATGGTAACACTGCGTCCCGGGCTTTAGATAGTTACACTAATTGTAAGTTTTGGGTAAATAAAAGGATATCTGGGTGTACATTTGCAACTGAAAAGTGTTTTAATAATTTACTGTATGCGAATTACACCGCTTATATTCGAAATAGGATATTATTATAATCGTTGAATGTAAGCTGAATGTAACTATCTAAAGCCCCGGGACGCAGTGTTACCATACAAAAACACCACAGGTGGATGGACAGATGAAAAAAAACAGTGTAGATATACTAACAACAAGGGGAAAATAAAAATGACAAATTAAACACGTTCAAATATTCCCAGTCCTAAGTGGAAACAAAATAATCGAACAGAAACATAGACTAAATTCAGTATGTCAAATAAATAAAAACGGTCAAAAAGAGTCTTGTTTCACAGACGAAAATGAAAATGCAAATGCTATATTTTATTAGAAATGATTTTTTTGTACTGCTTAAATTGCACATTATTTATTTTTTTACCTTTTCATTCTAATAAATAAATAAAAAAATATCCTATCCTAAAATACTTGTAACTTTAACTCGACGCAAAACACCTTTTCAGACCTTTCTAGGCTCTTCCATAGACCTTTCCTACCCCACCAAGAGGAAGAAGAACAACATTATTAATTTGGTATCGCTTTGTATAAAATATTGTAAATTAACTTACAATGGCAATTTTTATGAAAAAAAAATATTTAGTATGTCTCTGGGTAACCCTTTTTCGACACCTTTGTCTAATATTTACATGGAGTTCTTTGAGTCTAGACTTACTTCAGATATTTATTCTCTAGGGTGTTTTGGGTTAGATATGTAGACGACTGCTTTTTGTATTGTAAAAGACAATGTAAATATTCCTGATTTCTTGCATACAATTAATGATCTTGTACCATCCATAACATTCACAATATAATATGAAGAAAATAATTGTATATCATTTTTGGATGTCTTAGTTATTAGAAATAACACAAAATTTTGCTTTAAAGTATATAGGAAATCCACGAATAATTTGCTAAGCAAATTAAGGTGTCAACATTTTCCAGTATGTATCTAAGAGCTATTGGAATTTGTGGTCTTGTATTTTTGGAAGATGTGTTTAAAATTATTGATAAAATAGGAGACTCATTATGTTACCCTCCATATTTGTTGGAACTTTGTAAAAATAAAACAAAATAAACATATCACAATATAACCAGTGTTATATTGAACCATTTTGAAAGCTATTGATATTAACTTAGTATCTAAATAGAATAATATTTTGAGAAATCAACTAATCAAGATTAGCCCGTCAAATTCAAACAATATTGTATACAGTATGCCTTGTAAAGAATTTAATAAATTTTATATATGGCAAACATCGAAAGATCTAAAGGTGAAATGCTCTCAGGACAAATACGACATATCAAGAGGCTTTAACGAATAATGGCATTGTGGATCAGTGGCTTAAGGCAGGCCATTGGATTAACTGGGATAACTTCTCGATAATCTGCAGGGTAAAAAATCACCACAAAAGGACTCATTTGGAATCCATTTTCATTGAAACCACGTCGAGAAGGAATTTAAATCTCCATCCTGGATTGTCCCTTGATCCACTTTCCTTGTCTCTTTTGCGTAAAGAACATGCCTCCCAGATTAACAAACTGTAACCCCGCCCCCCTTTCTGTTTTTGTATATAAAGGCCTGCCAACTTCTTTTATGTTCAGAGTGAACTAGAAAATGTATAATAAACTACAAAAGTACTTGTTCCAACTCCCCTTTTTTTCACTCACCTTTCTACCGTGGATTTAAGGTCATTCGCAAGCTCGTGTTCCTTCGTGTTATATTGGATATTGTATATCTATCTATCTATCTATCTATATACACATTATATATATATATATATATATATATATATATATATATATATATATATATATATATATATATATATATATATATATATATATATATATATATATATATATATATATATATATATATATATATATATATATGTGTGTGTGTGTGTGTGTGTGTGTGTGTGTATGTATATGCATTATAATACATCCCCTAATGTCTGAATTACAATTTATATGTAAAAGTAATTAAGTAGGATATTTAAGTCTATAATCAATAGGAAAATATTTGTAATTACAGTTTATATAGCATACCAAAAACATTAAAAGTGGGGTATCCAGATATTTATTGATCTGTTTATGCTATAATAGTAAACTATATAAACTATCTATATTACAAACCTGAATAGTTTTAATTACTGAAAAAGTCAGGAGAAAGAAGTATAGAAACTTTTCCCGGGAAGTGCTTTAATACCCTTTTACATATTCAAGAAAGATGCCATCCATATTAGTCATTAATCATTGTTATTGTAACTAAGCGAAAATATCTCCTTTAACATTTGCACTAATAACGCAAATTGCTTTGGCTAGCGTTCTATAATACATGAACTTTGTTAGCTTCCTTGCATTTTTGAGGCATGTAAACTGAACTGAATAACTGATGCAATTTATCTTTGAAATGTATTTGCGGAAATTGCCATCCAGCTAATACTAAGGAAACTATTGCAATTTCATCTGTAATTAAAAATGTTTTTCAGTTTGACCACCTACATCACAGCAGACAAAAATCATATTCAGGTACACCTAGTATCAAGAATAATTATTACAACGTTTGCCGGGCATACGTATATGCCATTAACAAATAACATTATGCTTGTACGAGATATTGCATTCACTGTATTATGATATACATTTTTGAACTTGATTACTACACTAGCGCCGAGTGCTTTCCTGTTATGTTATGTGTATTTATCACTAAGCACTAATTATTTGGAACGTCGACTGAACAAAATGATTGCAAGGCTTTTAAAATCTCTACTGTGGTTGAACGGTTTTTGTGATCTTTTAACTATAATTAGAGAATTTATAATTTCACATAACGATCGTCAGGACACAACAATTGAGATTTTGGTACAATGAAAAAATAATGAAATAAAATATTTAGTTTAGAATATTTAATTTTATGAACATTCATTACACTAGATAAAATCATATTCATAACCATGATTGCTTTTGATGGTATTTACCTTTATAAGAACTACATCATAATAATATTTGTGTGTGAATATATTTAGACAATACAGCAATAAAAAAGCTACAGATGTTATGTCAATTAACAGTAAAGCCAGAAAAAACCTATTACTAATCATATATAGCAGGTTGATACCATAGTAAGGTTAGCCACGTAATCGGCTGTAAATTACAAAGGAATTTCCAGATGTTATTGAACATTTAAATACTTGTTAATAAAATGTACCGTACAATTTTATAATCAAACCACAACCGCTGATGAGGTTTCCCTCAATATACTGGAATCACTAACAGCAAAACTTCTTGATTTCTGTTAGTCTTTAAAAAAAAGAGAAAGAAAGACTGACAGAACAAGATGAAGTTGCTCTACTTTTCAGGCTTCAACTTACTACAATAACCATTCTCTTGTGTACATTTACTTTCAAATACATCCTCTTGAGAAAAAAAAATCATTTTTATATCATACAACTTTGCACTTATACATCCTTTTTCCCCACATGTGACTTTCTGCATCACTCTATCAAAATCCTTTTCAATCAACCTCTCAAATTTATATCCTTAATCTACTCCCATAAAAACTTTAAACCTTCTAAGTCTTCTTTCGTTTAAGGATAATGTCTTCTTGACAAGTCCTTAATTAAAGGATTTGCACGAATTACGGAAAAGATTCTTCCCCATGAATTCTTTTATTTCGGCTTCTCTCTCGCTCTATCCCTCTCTCAACACACGTATACATATACATATACACACACACACACACACACACACACACACATATATATATATATATATATATATATATATATATATATATATATATATATATTTCTACTTTCGTTTTATTGCAAATGTAAACAAAAATCTTCATCCCTACAAGCAGAGACAAATGCTCAATCAGACAATATTACCAATAACCACTACATTCGAAAACACAATTAACAGACAAACAAATAACATTAGTTACGTTACACTAACAAACAATTAACGGACAAATAAAAAAGATCAGTTACGTTACAGTAACATACAATTAACAGATAAATAACAACATACCAGTTATGTTACAGAGTATGCGCAGCGCATATGTAAGCCTACGTTGTACAGTAGCTATAGAATGAGCCTACTCAAAGTCCGGTAAATTTCAGGTCCGTCATCTAATTTACATTTTTCTATCGATAGTATATATTAACTAGTGAATGGGTAGTTCCTCCGGTCAACAGGTCCGTGAAGGCAGTTCCGTTCATGTCGATCTATTTGGCCGTTCGTCCTCATTTGCTGTCTTGTTAACGGTTGTTATTTGGTAACTATACTCGTTTTTTTTCCATCTGTCCACCAGCCTATGGTGTTTGCGTATGGTAACACTGCATCCCAGGCTTTAGATAGTTACATTCAGCTTACATTCAACTTGCATACAGTAAATATTTAAAACACTTTTCAGGTGCAAATGTACTCCCAGATATCCTTTTATTTACCTAAAACTTACACATAGCGTAACTATCTAGAGCCCGGGACGCAGTGTTACCATACGCAAACACCACAGGTGGATGGACAGAGTATAGTGCTGTGAAAGATAAAAGACACTTGGCGGGGAACATACAGTGCTACATATAAATTCATATAGTATATATGCATACATATATATAAATGTATAATTCTGGGTGTACATGTGTGTGTGTGTCTTTGTGTATGGATGTATGTATGAGATGCTGCTGACGATAAGGATGTGATATATAACTTCATACTTAAACTTATGCCATCATACAAAGGTTAGCGTTAGTATATGAGCGAAAAGGAGAAGACAAAAATTAAGATAGTACAAAATAAGTTCTCGGTGAAAAAGTTCTTAATTTACCTAAAACACTCACTAAACGTTGCATTTCTATTGGAAACTAATCCAGTGCCTCAAAGTATTAACTCTGAATAACCCAAAAAGAGGTTAATTAAAACGAGGACGACCTAAAAAAAAAAAAAAAAGCTCGTCGTCGTTTAGGTATAAAATTAATTATCACCTCCTTGTGGTCAGTAACTTATCATATATAGTATATCCATACACAAACACGCACATACACACGTACACGCTGAAGCATTTTATATATATATATATATATATATATATATATATATATATATATATACATATATATATATATATATATATATATATATATATATATATGTATATATATTATAATATTATATATATATATAATAATATAATTATATATATATCATATATATATATATATATATATATATATATATATAAAGGTATATAATTATATACTATTTAATTAATTATATAATATAAGTATATGAATATATTATTTATATAAATAATATATATACATATATACGTGTGTAGGTATATATAATATATATATATATATATATATATATATATATATATATATATATATATAATATACATATTTGTATATATATAAAATATATATATATATATATATATATATATATACATATATATATCGAGCTACAAATATCCTTTAATATCTAATTCGCTCTACCTCGGAATTAATATATTTTCATATATGTTTAACCGAAGGGGAATTTATTCAGCGATAATAGAATTGACGGCTGACGGGCACGAACCTTCGACATCTTCAATTCCAGGACTGGCAGTGAAGCCTTAGCCAACCCCGGCTTCACTGCCAGTCCTGGAATTGAAGATGTCGAGGGTTCGTGCCCGTCGGCCGGCAATTCTATTATCGCTGAATAAATTCCCCTTCGGTTAAGCATATATGAAAATATATTTATTCCGAGGTAGAGCGAATTAGATATTAAAGGACATTTGTAGCTCGATATATGTATATGAATCACGGTAATGTGATATGTATGTGTTGAGAGAGAGAGAGAGAGAGAGAGAGAGAGAGAGAGAGAGAGAGAGAGAGAGAGAGAGAGAGAGAGAGAGAGAGAGAGAGAAAGGAGAGAAAATGAAAGAAATCGCGAGAAAGAATATTTCCGTTAATTCCTCCAAATCCTTTAATTAGAGACTTGTCAAGAAGACATTATCCTTAAACGAAAGAAGACTTGGAAGGATTAATGTTTTTATGGGAACAAGTTTAGGATATACACGAGAGGTTTATTAAAGAAATGTTTTTAATGGGGTGATGCAGAAGGTCAGATGTGGGAAAAAGGATATATAAGTGCAAACGTGTATGGCATAAACATGGTTTGTGAATCGATTACGACGTATATGATGTTTACAAATGTTATAGTAATAATGCCGAATTAAGTGAAATAGTGATTTATTCGTCAAGAGGATGTAGCTGAAAGTAAATGTGGACAAGAGAATGGTTATTGTGGTAAATGGAATGCTAAAAGGTAGAGCAACTGATGTTGATAAAGATGGCCAAAAAGTAGAAGTAGATCATTCGCGCATATATTAATGAGTAAGTGTAATCTGATGGAATAAATGAGAGCAGTTGTAAGCCACATAAAAGGTAAAGCCAGGGAGGAAAAAGTGTTGAAAAAAATTTCCAAAAAGAAATATAGTGACTTTGGGAACCATGGTTAGAGATTGCGACGAGAAATTTTGAAAATGATTAGTGGTTGCTAAATGGGAGGGAATGAAAATGAAGGTTTGGGTTATTGAAAAGAATACCGTTTGTATGTCATAAGAACCACTGAAAAGCTGATGGTTGATATTTTTCAGGCGACGTGGTGAAAAAGTAAAGCATATACCAGGCCGTTTTGAGAGGCGTTGGTCATGTAGAAGTAGGGTAGGATGATAGGATGTCGAATAGAGGAAACTACAAGAAAACAGAATTGGAAAGGAAGACAAGAATACTTATGCAATACTAAATATTGTAAAAGAGTGTTATAATAATTGAGGATAATTGAATATAAAAATAAAGGTTAATGTTGGAAGAATGCGAATGGGCTACAAAATTTTGCTGGCGAGTCTTCCAAGTAGATGAATCACCTAATATTGTAGAAGGTTTGTGTATAGTGGTATCAACCACGGGTCAGCAATAAAGCTATTAATGCAACAGTGACTGTTGTTTTGTATTCTTCCTGGATGAAGAAGGGGAGATTTTATTCGAACACGTCTACCATCCTTTCATTTGCACACCTCTAATTGTTTGAAAAGTACTAGAATAGCCCTCAGTTTTTTCCCCTCAGGGCAGTTAGTTTAAAGCAGCTAGATTATTGATTCAGTCCACATTTAGCAGCACTGAACATTGAAAAAGAATCATTGTAGCATTTGTCTAAAAACGGAGAAACAAATCCACAGTTATGTAATGGTACACATATAATTAAAAGTTTTACTAGAGAGAGAAAGAGAGAGAGAGAGAGAGAGAGAGAGAGAGAGAGAAGAGAGAGAGAGCGAGCTGTAGGAGTTTCCTTTTCAGTCTGACTGATAAGGAGGATTGTATAGATCCTCAAAATATCTGTGTAATTATTTTTTATATATTTTTAGTTACATAACTGGGGATTTGTTTATCCCATACTACACTATTAAAAAAAAGAGAGATTTCTAAAAGATTTAATTATTTTGTTTCTTTGCAGGTGTAAACGCGAAAGCGGACGCTGCTACTGATCGAGAAAGCAGTAAGGTCGACCCAGTTCCAACTCGGCAGAATGCTAGTCATTTTCCTGAAGTAAATATTTCAAGACTTCATGAAGAAGAGAATTTTGAAAGAATAAACGTTTTTACTGCTGAGGTTAATAATACCCTAACCAAAAGTAATATGGCAGTTGTAGAAAGAAATGAAACGCTTGAATCTGTAAGTGCCCAAGGTGATAATATTACCGGTGCAGAATATTCAGACCCAAGTCTAATATCAAGTATGTATATAAACTCCAGTAACAGTAGTTCAAGGCTGAAGGATCACACGGGAAAAAACTACAGTGGGCTAATAACTAGTCCTACTAATGACAAAGAACAATTCTTATTAAAGAATTCCACTCAAATTGACAGCAGAACTGAAGGTGCCTCTGATAATGAAAACGCTACGTCGGCTCAGACTGCAATGGCAAACAGCAGTCATTCTCGGGTGACAGACACAATAGATATCCCGCAAAAGAGAAACAATGATATTCATCTCGTGGAGTCAGACACACTCGCTGATTTCGGTGACGTAACGTTTGGCAGGCACTATGACCTCACCGACGAGTTGCAAGATGACACCGACAGTGATGTCATCATGGGAAAAGGTCAGTTAAACGCCATGACCTTCGGCGATGACAGCCACGTTCCCTGTGACGTCATGCAGATGCCGCCTCACCAAGAGAAGGTTTTCTTTTGTGGTCCAGGGGAGTGTATTCCCCAGCAACTGAAGTGTAACGGTGTCCCCGAGTGTGCGAATGGGACTGACGAATCCGTGAGGGAGTGTGGTGAGTATAAGTGTCTCCTTGCTTTTTTTTTGGGGGGGGGGGGGGCGCTTAATGAACCACTTCCTATATTTTCCTTCATTCATTGCACTCTCCATGATTTGTTTCATCTTATTTGGTGAAATTAATAGTAAGCGTTTCTTCTACAAATTAATATTGTTGCATTACCATTGTTGTATTGCCAAAATTTTGCCCACGCACATGTGGTTCATTGGACTTCGAGGACCTCATGTCTCATTATCGTGCATGATGAAATACTTAATCGATATTACTACTGAAATGCAAATTACAATGTATATATATATTATATATATATATATATATATATAATACCCTATATATATATAATTAATATTATGTAAATACATATATATTATTACAATTAGGAAATATAAAGTGTCATATGATCTACCCCTTTTTCATGGACAATTAGTTGTTTTGCCATCCCTTTTTTTATTTAAAACTAGCTGACCAACCCGGCACTCCCCAGGAAAATTCTGAAGGACACCCGATAAAATCTCTCTCTCTCTCTCTCTTCTTTAACCCCCTTTACTCTTTCTCACGCTTCCTATAACCTCTCTCTCTCTCTCTCTCTCTCTCTCTCTCTCTCTCTCCTATTATGATAGCTGCTTTAGTTACATTTACAAGCATTTTTGATATTTTATATATCACCTCATCTCATCCCTTTTCTTATTGGTGCTGAACTTAGACTTGAAGGGCACTGGGAGTGTTTCTGTTCATCACAGAGATCTAAAAAACTTTGGATTAGACACTAATATACATCATTTTTGGCATTTTAACTTTTACCCCTTCTCCCACCCACTTCCTAATGGGATTGAACTCGGAGTGTCACTATTCATCTAAACAAATTCAAAAGCTATGGATTAGGCACTAATATCCATAGTTTTTGGTAATTTTTAGATGCCATCACCTTCCCACCCCCTTTTCAACCCCCCTTTCTATTGGGGCTTAACTTTGACCTAAAGGATATTGGAAATTCACTATTCATCTTAGCAGCTTTGAAAATTATAACTTAGACACTAAAATCTGTCATTTTCAGTTATTTTTATGTCATCCCATTCCCAGCCCTTCTCACCCCCACCCCCCCTTCCTATCAGGGCTGAACTTGGACTTGAAGGCCGTTTGGAGTGTCAGCATTCATCTCAGTGACCTCAAAAACTATGGATTAGGTACTCATATCTGTTGTTATCTGTTATTTTCACATCACCCACTTCCCATCACTTCTACTGCCCTTCCTACCAGGACTAATCCTGGACTTAAATGGCATCAGAAGTGTCACTACTCATCTCAGCAACCTTGAAAACTGTGGATTAGACACAAAATATCTGTTGTTTTCAGTTACTTTTACATATTACCCCCTTCCCACCCCTTCTCAACCCCCATCCCCCTATTGAGGCTGAACTTGGACTTGAAGGGCATTGGGAGTGTCACTACTCATCTCAGCAACCTCAAAAACTATGAATTAGAAACTCATATCTCTTGGTTTTGATTATTTTTACATGTCACCTCCTTCCCACCCTTTTTTCCATTCCCTCCCTATTGGAGCTGAACTTGGACTTCAAGGGCATCGGTAGTGTTTACTATTCATCTCAGTGACCTCGTAAACTATGGGTCAGACACTAATATCTGTCGTTTTTGGTTATTTTTATGTTACCAATTCACACTCTGCCCCAACTGGGGTTGAACTTGGGCTTGAAGGGCATCAGGAGTTTCATTATTAATCTCAGTGACCCCCAAAACTATGGATTAGACACTAATATCTGTTGTTTTCAGTTATTTTTATTTTCACCCTTTCCCACCCTACTCCCCACACCCCCACTTTAGTGCCAGTGATGTTTTACCTCCACAGTATTGTTTCCCCGATGCTAAGTTATATGTATACCAAGTTCGGATGAAATGGTTCAATGTGTGTTAAAGTGTATGTGGCACAAACACACACACATACATATGTACATACATCATTTTCATATATAGATTTTGAGTTTTATGGCTTGACTCTGTTCTATTGGTATAGTCACTAATTGTGTAGGACAAATATTCTGTTGTTATCTTCATATTTTATAACAAAACTAGAATATGGTACATACACACACACATACACACACACACACATATAATATATATATATATATATATATATATTATATATAGTATATATATATATATATATATATATATATATATATATATATATGAGTATATCAAGCTTTATCAAAATATGTGATTCCCAATGAAGCAAACTGTCTATTAGTGAACAAAGTAAACGTCTAGTTGACAAATATCATTACCTGTCTTATGTACATAATATCTCTTCTTTACTCTAAATGTGCAAAATATTACTTTTTTTACTCTAAATACACCTAATATTTCTTTTTTACTCTAAATGTATATAATATTCTTCTTTACTCTAAAATTATATATAATATTATTTTTTATTCTAAAATGTACATAGTATTCTTCTTTACTCTAAATGTACCTAATATTCCTTTACTCTAAATGTACACAATATTCTTCTTTACTGCAAATGTACATAATATATCCTTTTTACACCAAATGCACAAAACATTTCGTTTTAAATTTGAATTATTTTTCCCTTGATTTTTTTTATATGCCACAAACGAGCACACATAGTGTACACATTGCAAAGGTTGAATACAAATCCAATTACGTAAATATTACAAATGTTGAATACAAATCCAACCGTGTAAATATTGCAAAGGTTGAATACGACTCCAACTATACATCGATATCTAAATTTTTCTTTTTTCTCTCTTGCGATCAATTAATATTCATAGAAAATTCGTGGCTACATAATGGCTGCAACAGTCTCTGCCAAAAGACAAATAGACTTTACAATGAATAAAAAAAGCAGAGCATTACTTTTTGACGATGATTTACATGCAACGGCCTTGGATCTCTCGACATCAGTGGTTAGAACTGATACCGGATGTCATTGATACAGGATATGTGAAGGTCAGAGAGAGAGAGAGAGAGAGAGAGAGAGAGAGAGAGAGAGAGAGGGGGGAAAATTTAAGCATTATTTTTCAAATGTATGCTTGTTTATTATTCCAGGGTCATATTTTTATTATTATTATTATTATCAATATTCAGCAGCATTTATCTTATGGAAGTTCATTTCTATTCTTCATATCACGGCTTTTCAAGTATAATTTAGGTTCGCATGTAACGTGTCTATTGGATACATATGAAAGATCAATGAATTTTATGAAAGTGATAGATATTGAAATATGGTGTACAATGACATTAGATTATTCTATGCCGACGTTTCTTCTGGATTCGACCAGATATTTTCAAGGCAGTGACTTTGAGTAGACTGATGATATTTTCGGTGCTACCCTAATTCATAGCCGAGTAAAATCAGGCATAAAATACCTAACGGGATAAAGAAACTCAACAGGTAAAAAACATGTTTATATAGAAAAAATTTTGTCCATAAATATTGTTAAATAATGATAAGGAATTAGAAGTGATAAATGACAATAAAAGTGTCTGATGTTGACTGGTTTATAAACTATGCAATAAAGAATCTCTCCAGTTACTCTTTAGTTACTAAGCAATATTGACAGCCGTTTCATAAACAGGTTCCAATACTGGATTAATATTGTATTTTCTACTCAGTAATCTTAAAATCTTTGCAGGTTATAAACGAAATGTATTTTCTGCTCAGTAATCTTAAAATCTTTATACCTTATAAATGAACTGTATTTTCTGCTCAGTAATCTTAAAATCTTTATAACTTATAAACGAAATGTATTTTCTTCTCAGTAATCTTGAATTCTTTACAGCTTGTAAAGGAAAGAATTTTTTGCTCAATAATCTTAAAATGGCTTTAATAGGCTTATTTTTTTTTTAAACGAAATGTATTTTCTACTCAAGTAAGTTTAAAACTTAAAATCTTTAACTTAAAAAACGAAATGTATTTTCCTTGCTCAGAAAGTAAACTCTTGAAATCTTTATAGCTTATAAAGCGAAATTTTGTATTTTCTTACTCCAGTAAATCTTTAAAAATTTTCTCTACAGGCTTAAAAAACAAAGCGAAATGTAGTTTTCCTTCTCAGTAATCTTAAAATCTTTATAGCTTATAAACGAAATGTATTTTCTACTCAGTAATCTTAAAATCTTTACAGCTTACAAACGAAATGTATTTTCTGCTCAGTAATCTTAAAATCTTTATACCTTATAAACGAAATGCATTTTCTAATCAGTAATCTTAAAATCTTTACAGCTCATAAACGAAATGTATTTTCTTCTGCTCAGGTATATCTTAAAATCTTTTACAGCTTATAAACGTCAATTGTAAAATTTTCTGCTCAAAGTTTAATTTTTAAAACCTTTACAGGCTTAATAAAAGAAATTTATGTTTCTTGGCTCCAAAGGTAATCTTTTCTTGAAACCTTTACAGCTTAGCAAACGAAATGTATTTTTCTGCCTCAAGTAATCTTAAAATCTTTATGCAGCTTATAAACGAAATGTATTTTCTTTGCTCATTAATCCTTAAAATCTTTTAAACGAAGCTTATTTTAAACGAAATGTAATTTTCTAAAGGAATTAACCTTAAAATCTTTACATGCTTCATAAACGAACAAATGTATTTTCTGCTCAGTAATCTTTAAAATCTTTTACAGCTTAATAAACGAAATGTATTTTCAAGGCTCAGCTAATTTTCTTGAAATATTTACAGCTTAAAAAACGAAATGTTAATGTATTTCTTAAAAATCCTTTCAGTAGATCCTTAAAAGTCTTAAAATAGAAATTATAACGAAATGTATTTTTCTGGCCTCAGGTAATCTTGAAATCTTTAGCAGCTTACAAACGAAAAGTATTTTCTCTCCCCATTACTCTTAAAATCTTGGCAAAAGGCTTACAAACGCTATTTTTCTGCTCAGTAATCTTAAAAATCTTTACAGCCATTATAACGAAATGTAGTTTTCTGCTCAGTAATCTTAAAATCTTTATCCAGCTTACACACGAAAAGTATTTTTCCTCAGTAAATCTTAAAATCTTGCAAAGCTTACAAACGATATTTCTAAACTCAGTAATCCTTAAAAATTCTTTAATACCTTATAACGAAATGCATTTTCTAAAATCAGGGTAAATGTTAAAATTTTCTTTACAGCTCATAAACGAAATGTAATTTTCTTGCTCCGTAAAAATTCTTTAAAATCTTTAACAGCTTAGAAACGCAATGTAAAATTTTCTGCTCCGTAAATCTTAAAACCTTTACAGGCTTATAAAAGAAATTTGTATTTTTCTGCCTCAGTTAATCTTGAATATCTTTAACAGCTTACAAACTTTAAATGTATTTCCTGCTCAGTAATCTTAAAAATCTTTAACAGCTTAAATAACGAAATGTATTTTCTGCTCAATCATCTTAAAATCTTTATCAGGCGTAATAACGAAATGTATTTTCTTAAAACAGTAAACCTTAAAATCTTTAGCAGCTTATTAAACGAAATTGGTAATTTTCTACTCAGTAATCTTAAAATCTTTACAGCTTAATTTAAAACGAAATGTATTTTCTGCTCAGTAATCTTGAAATATTTACAGCTTTAAAAAACGAAATGTATTTTCTTACTCGGTAAATCTTAAAAATCTTTATAGGAAAATTATTACGAACATGTAATTTTCTGCTTCGGGGTAAATTTGAAATCCTTTCCAAGCTTAACAAACGAAAAAGTATTTTTCTCGCTCAAAAGTAATCTTTAAAATCTTTGCAGCTTACAACGATCTTTTCTACTCAGTAATCTTAAAATCTTTAAGCAGCTTATAAACGAAATGTAATTTTCTTGCCTCGTAATCTTAAATCTTTACAGCTTAACAAACGAAAAGTTTATTTTCTCCTCAAAGTAATCTTTTAAAATCTTTCAAGCTTAACAAACGATATTTTCTAACTCAATTATCTTAAAATCTTTTATACCTTATAAACGAAATGCATTTTCTAATCAGTTTAATCCCTTAAAATCTTTACAGCTCAATAAACGAATTGTAAAATTTTCTTTGCTCAGTAATCTTAAATCTTTAACAGCTTATAAACGCAATTTTGTAATTTTTCTGCTCAAGTAATCTTAAAACCTTTACAGCTTAATAAAAGAAAGTATTTTCTTGCTCCGTAAATCTTTGAAATCTTTACAGCTTACAACGAAATGTAAATTTTCTGCTCGTAAATCTTCAAATTTACAGCTTATAAACGAATTGTATTTCTGCTCAGTAATCTTAAAATCTTTACAGCTTATAAACGAAATGTATTTTCTAAACAGTAACCTTAAAATCTTTACAGCTTATAAACGAAATGTATTTTCTACTCAGTAATCTTAAAATCTTTACAGCTTATAAACGAAATGTATTTTCTGCTCAGTAATCTTGAAATATTTACAGCTTAAAAACGAAATGTATTTTCTACTCAGTAATCTTAAAATCTTTATAGATTTTACGACATGGTAAATTTTCTGCTCCGTAAATCTTGAATCTTTTACAGCTTACAAACGAAAAGTATTTTCTCCTCAGTAATCTTAAAATCTTTGCAGCTTACAAACGATATTTTCTACTCAGTAATCTTAAAATCTTTACAGCTTATAAACGAAATGTATTTTCTGCTCAGTAATCTTAAAATCTTTACAGCTTACAAACGAAAAGTATTTTCTCCTCAGTAATCTTAAAATCTTTGCACTTCAACGATATTTTCTACTCAGTAATCTTAAAATCTTTACAGCTTATAAACGAAATGTATTTTCTGCTCAGTAATCTTAAAATCTTTATAGCTTATAAACGAAATGTATTTTCTGCTCAGTAATCTTAAAATCTTTACTGCTTAGAAACGTAATGTATTTTCTGCTCAGTAATCTTGAAATCTTGACAGCTTATAAACGAAATGTATTTTCTGTTTAGTAATCTTAAAATCTTTACAGCTTTTAAACGAAAGTATTCTGCAGAGATTAATGATATTTACTTGTAATTAATATTTGTATTAGGAGATGAATGATTCCCCTTTAAGCATCTCGTTAGTTGGAACATGAGGGAATCCTATATATGTCAAAAAATTTAATTTTCGACGAGGAAGGATGTAAACTAAACATCTACCCATCAGCACCTGACAAATGAAAACCTTCACGTGAAAAATTGGCTTTCAGCGATAAATTTACACATGCATATATGTATATGTATATATATATATGTGTGTGTGTGTGTGTGTGTGTGTGTGTGTGTGTGTGTGTGTGTGTGAGTGTGTCATACTCAATAAGATTCCAATGCAAAAGTGATTTTCTATTTAGTGTTTGAAACACGGAGTGAATCTTAGTTATTAGCCCTTCAATAAGCATATGGATGATTTTAGTTTCATTAATACGACACCACTATTCGTGCATAACAATTGTGTTTCTAAGAAGTTATAAAGGAAAACACACTGTACATGCAAGTCCATTTTTATCTTCCTATTGAAGATGGAAATAGAACAGCAATGAATTGTGCCAGCAAGTTACTCAATAGGAGTGATAGAACAAGCCTTCATCTTCGACGATGCAAGGATAGTTGCTTTCATAAGCTGATACACAAGGAATATGATTTTTAGGCACTTTCCAACACAAGAACACGGTCTAAAATAAAGCAAGATAGGACAGCATGTACATTTTTGCTGTTAACTTGTATGGTAAGTAAATATGTCGAGCTCTCAACTCTGTTCTTTGAAAAGCATGAACGAATATTTTACCCAAATAAGTACCAAAATGAAGAAATGGTCTGCACCAGGTTGTTCAGCCTACTAGTAAATGATATCTGGGCCAGATGATCATGACAAAATATGCTACATAATTATCTTCCAGAATAAGAAAATACTCTACATCAGGATGCCCTTTGTGAAGTCTACTAGCTGATCATATTTAGCCCAACACATTAAATATTATATTTATTGACTAGATAAGTATCGTTAAAAGTGAAAAGGGAACAATCTATGACTTCGGATGATGAAATAGGAAATAGTTGTATCTTAGCGAATAAATGATTAAATTTCAGTGCAACTCGTGAAACTACCAGATCATATCTTGTAAATAATGAACCTTCTGCAATTATGTAAAACTAGGCTCCCACACCAAGAAACGGACGAAATGTCCTTTATTCCCCTTTCTATGCAAACCTTTATATTATTTGAAACTGTTGAATATAATGATATCTGAGAATAAACTAGTCGGAAACTTTATTCTACAATATTTATGTAGTTAACACCGAGACAAGACGAATGTGGTTTCATGTAAGTCCTGAATAAGTAGACTTGCACCTTGAAAATTAATGATATGGCAGTTTGGACCAACATGGACATCAGTATCCGCTTGGGGCCAGCTCTTTCAATTTTACTGGTGGATAGGCCAGGCGCTTTTACAGGCTTGCCAGTTTAATTTATTAGAGTTCCTTCGGAGCTATTTTAATCCTGCGGTACAATGAAATCGATATTCAGTAATAATCGTAGGCATAAGAATGTTACGTTTGTATAAGTGATCTATATATATATATATATATATATATATATATATATATATATATATATATATATATATATATATATATGAATAACTTGATCACGAAGTATATAAAACGTGATGCTATGTATAGAGAAAGGTTTTGCCACGAAGGAAATAATGAAAAGCGAGATAGCCAAGAATTTTCGGTCTAGCACGACCCTTTACTAAAGCACAACTGATCATACAGAGGAAAAACAGTAAAAGTAGGCTTAATATCCAAACTGACATTACAAGATTAGC
>NC_061107.1:123099042-123114042 GCF_015104395.2 Macrobrachium nipponense
GGGGAACCATAAGGAAAGGCATCGTACTCAGGTACATTTATTTTGCCGACGTTTCACGACTCATAGTCGCATCCTCAAGGCTATAATTAAAGATAAACACAAGAACATTAAAACTACGCACTGCATAATTCATTAAAATTATGCAATATTTAAAAATTCAATGAACATCACCATGTAGAATATTAAAAAATTTATGAACATCTTAAAACAGAAAAACATACTAAGCGCTAAAGTTACGTATAGTAAAGTTACATTAAAATTATTTGAAAAATTACATAAAAAACACACAAAAATTATATCTGTAAAAAGAAAAAAAGAAAAAGAAAAATAGATAAATAACACTAAAACAGTAAGACTATTCTGCACCTTATCCTCGCTAAGGACGGGCAGTGATTGAGAAAATTTTTTTAAAATATAAACAACCACTCTAAGCGATGAACAACTGAACAGAGAAGGATTGCGTATTCAAGGACGGAACTATCTATTTTTATCATAATGGATTCCAAGGTTGTTAGGTCGTTTTCATTTTGTATTTGGCTTATAATAGTAAAATCCTTATCATTAATGTGTTTTACATGAATTAGAGTGGTTCCTGATATTTGACTGTTCGGGGTTTGTTAATCTGCTGCCCGTTCTAAAACTTAAGCCCCTGTGAGAATCTATCGTCACTTTTAGTAATCTCTTCGTACAACCCACCCCACATAAGTCCTGTGATCACATCTCGGGCACGTATATTTATGTACAACATTAGATTTTAGAAGTGGACTAAGGCGGTCTTTCGTTTTAAACAGGGATCCTATAGTTAATGGATTTTTTAGGACGATTTTAAGGTTCAGTGCAGGGAATTCTTTTTGAATAATTGCCAGTAACTTTTTTTCTGATGAGGTCGTCATTAAGAAAAGGGGAGCTAGCAAAGATTTTTAATTTTGGTACTGTCAAAACCGTTGACCTCTATGAATCGGGCATCAAGCATTTTCTTAAGAATTTTAAAAAACGTTTGTCTGGGAAGCAGTTATTTTTAAGATATTGGGAAAGAAAGTTAATTTATTTATTAAAAGTAAACCAATTAGAGGTATGCGTGAAGGCCCTGTATAAGAGAGTTGAGATAGTATTGAGTTTAAGATTATAAAAACAAGAACTATAAAAGTTGATACCTAACCCAGTAAAAGTATTTTTTCTAAAAACACCCGTGTAGAAGCCTTCCTCGTTCCTGGACACTAGCACATCCAGAAAGGGAAGCTTGTTTTTTTCTTCTACATCGAGTGTAAATCTGATATTAGGGTGTAGGGCATTGACAAATTCTAAGAATTGTTCTGCATTAAACTTGTTTCGGAATAAGGCGAAAGTGTCATCAACGCATCTACGATAAAACTGAGGCAAGAAGCTAAGGGGCCGACACTTGCTAATATTTTCATGTACTCTTTGGAGGAGTATATATTAAATGATTGTCCCCTTAGCTTCTTGCCTCAGTTTTATCGTAAATACGTTGATGACACTTTCGCCTTGTTCCGAAACAAGTTTAATGCCCAATGACTCTTAGCATTTGTCAATGCCCTACCCGCTCATATTTCACAAAAGTCAGAATAGATTCTCACAGGGGCTTAAGTTTTAGAACGGGCAGCAGATTAACAAACCCCGAACAGTCAAATATCACGAACCACTCTAAATCATGTAAAACACATATTAATGATAAGGATTTTGCTATTATAGTCCAAATGCAAAATGAAAACGACCTAACAACCGTGCAATCCATTAGGATAAAAGATAGTTCCGTCCTTAAATACGCAATCCTCTTCCGTTCAGTTGTTCATCGCCTAGAGTGCTTGTTTATATTTTTTAAAAATTATCTCAATCACTGCCCGTCCTTTGCGAGGATAAGGTACAGAACAGCCTTACTGTGTTAGTGTTATTTATTATTTTTTTTCTTTTTTTTCTTTTTTACAGACATATCATAATTTTTGTGTTTTTTTATGTAATTTTAAAAATAATTTTAATGCAACTCTACTGTATATAATTTTAGCGCTTAGTATGTTTTTCTGTTTTAAGATGTTCATAAATTTCTAAATGTTCTACATGCTGATGTTCATTGAATTTTTATATATTGCGTAATATTTATGAATTATGCAGTGCGTATTATTAATGCGAGAAAACAGTAGAATTCCGGTATCTCAAAATTATTCCTTTGCTGTGGAATTGGTGGTCCATTTTGAGCTTTTTGTCTCCATCGACGTAACATTTCTTCCCATCGATGATAAAGGTGGCAAGTGGGGAATTGTAAACTGATCTTCCTTAGCGATCGTTGCTCCAATAACATTTCTTGCTGGTTCGCATGCTTAAACTTAAGTAAATTATAACTCGGACATAACTTCTTGTGTTGTAACTTTAGCAGCTGAAGATCCATGGTTGTGCTCATTACACCGTGTTGTGACGGAGTCATTCACTGTTTGTATTCTTGCTTTGTAAGATCGCTGTACACGTCTCCAGTAGGTTTTTGTTATACCTGTATTTTTCTTATGAAAGTAGTAGCTATAATTTTCCTCGTCAACTAATATTTTTCGACTGGCGTTAGATTTTCTAAATTTAACCATGGGCCTTGATTAAATCTTTGAATGATAAAATCTAAGATGTGTTAGATGTTTGCAATTCGTACTGCTCGAGGTAACTAAATTTTTTGGCTTAATTTTCTGTTCACTTTAAAAAAGGATAAACCTTTTGTTAAATTTTATGGTAACTACGTATTTGCTTGTCTTGAGCTGTGGAATGTATTAGTGCTCAATTGACTATAACACGCAATAGTTTGAAAGTATACTTTGAAAAAAAAAAAGTATAGAGCTATTAAATGCGTTGATGTGCAATTAGCTATAACATGGAACTGTTGAAAAGTATATTCTCGAAAATAAAATGCGTACTGAGAAAGTAAATCTAAACATTTTCTTCTTTTTTAAAAATGCATTTTATTAGGGACGCAAATATCCAGGGACACAAATGTCCAGGGACGAAAATGTCCAGGGACGAAAATGTCCAGGGACAAAAAGTCCAGTATTTTATTAAAAGGTAGCAATGGATCGTGCGTCTAAGGCAACTGATAACAACCCCCCACTCCCCTCTCTTTCTCTATCTCTCTATTCCCAACAACTCTCTCTCTCTTTCTCTCTCTCTCTCTCTCTCTTCACGACACACCTCCCCCCTCCATTACCTAAGGCAATCAAATCAGACAGGAACTTACAAAAAATATGCATTTATTTAAAAGCAAAGTGTAAACCAAATAACTCGGGTATTTAACAGAATGATTAAATGAAATGTTAAACTCAAAGTCCAAAAAACTCAGATAACCCTTGGTAATTGATCAAATAAAGTCAGTACACCAATTAAGTCACCATATTCAATACCCCTTGTCTCAGATTAGTTCCCCTTTCTCCAGAACTGCCTGTTAGAAGACAGGAGAACACCTCGATAAGCACAAGATTAACATCAAAGATAATATGAAATAGAACATTTTTGAAATAAATAATCAAATACAATCCAGCCACATATTTTGGCCAAAATAAAATATGCTTACCCATTCAACACAATATTCACAACACTATTCTTAAAAGATACTTTGCAGAAGCTATCTTGGCTCTGCCACCTCTCTTACACACATCTCCCCTTCATGGTTACCTTACATCTTGTTATGTACAAAAAAAGATCGCACGCACGTACGAACTCACACACAATGTCCACATCCCTGGCAACTGCCTAGAACTAGTTTCATAAGTCACCTCTACGAACCGCCCGTAACAACAGGACATGCATAGATCTGCACATACAGCAACTTTGATAACACGCCACCCAAGGAAGGATGCGTTACCGCTTCCAAGGCTTGTCACTCGTACCACTGTCTCTAAGTTAAATGATGACTCCACATTCTAAGAAAGTCACAGCACATCACATTACAACGATATATTAACATATAACACCACACACACACACACACACACACACACATATATATATATATATATATATATATATATATATACTATATATACTTATATATATATATCAAAAATCGTCAAGGACGTTTGTTACTGAAGGGACAGACCGCTATGAATGAGAAGCACTCATTCTTTTATAACCCTTCTTCTGATAAGTTGGTTAAAGTGTTTCAAAATGGCGTATTCCTGGGAAGTAAAAAAAAAGCTGCAGAATTAATCTAATTTTCTGCATCTTGTTTTGAAAGTTTGTATCTTTATCTTTAATTAAAGAACTTTCATGTCAATACTGGCACTACAGAACCATATGTATATATATATTATATATTATATAGTATTATATATATATATATATATATATATATATATATATATATATGGTTAAGTAGTATTAATATTGACATGCAAGCTCTTTTACAGATCAAGTTACAAATTTACACAACAAGATGCAGTATATGAGAAATTAAATCTGAAGTTTTTTGTTTACCTTCCAAGGAATGTGCCATTTTGGAACACTTCAGCCTACATATCAGAAGGATGGCTATAAAAGAATGAGTGCCTCTCATTCATGGCTATCTGTCCTTTTCGTAACATATGTACATCGCACAATACATGAACGCCTACTAATTTCTCCCTTGGGAATAAGACAGATGGAAAACAGAGATACATAAATCCTTCATAGCTCGAAAACCAAAACCATAATAAAATAACACTAATAATGTGAGTGTCAATCATACTTTTTTTCTAAACCATTACCTCAGACATGGAGCATCAATCGAGAGAAAAAACACAATAGGAAATCAATACGCCTTAAGGCTAAGACGCCGGACAGGCTGGCAAGAGTAAGAGGTGGCAGATGTATGAACCTTTGTAGGTACGACTTATGTTCCCACTTCTCCGATCGTAATAGGGAACTCGTTTTCCTGTCCTCACTCTGAAAATAACTCAAAATAACACTCTGAAGCTCTACACAGGAGCTGAAACGCGGACATGAAGAAGCATTTTCATAGATGATATGATACTGCAGTCACTGATATACAGTATCGATCAGAGATACTAAATATATAACAATTACAGGAATAGTCCAGAAAAAGAGAAGACTGTGAATAAACTTCCGTGTCGAGTTAGACTCACCAAAATCCTACGTTGGAAGTCTCCATGTAATCTGATGGAGGATTTTGATGAGAGAGGTTCTTGCTATGTATATATATATATATATATATATATATATATATATATATATATATATATATATATATATATATATATATATATATCTTCTTCTTCCCAGCTTGTTCCCATTTTTATATGGGGTTGCCGTTTCGGATGAGCCGTTTCCATCTATTTCTATCTTGCGCTTCTACCTCATCAATTCCCTTCTCATGTAAGTCTCCTCTCACACAGTCCTTCCATCTCTTTCTTGGTCTCCCTCTTCTTCTTCTTCCTTGAACGTCCATCCCCATAGTATGTCTCCCAGCGTGGTCCTCATCTCTCCTCAACAGGTGTCCATACCATCTCAGCCTCCCCTCCTGCACTTTCTTTGATACTTCCACCACCTTAGTCGACCCCCTTATGTAGTCATTTTTGATCCTATCTTCTCTTGTCACCCCAGACATCCACCTAAGCATTCTCATTTCTGCCACATCCATCTTCTTCTGCTCTGTTTTTCTCATGCCTGCTGTTTCTGTACCATACACCATTGCTGTTCTTAACACTGTCTTGTGAAATCTTCCTTTTAACCTAAACGGTACTCTTTTGTCACAAAGAACTCCAGAGGCCGTTCTCCAGTTGTTCCAGCCTGCCTGTACCCGTTGTTTTACTTCTTCTTCCATACTTCCTCCAGCGTTAACAAAAGATCCCAAATAATTAAACTTATCAACTCTCTTTATTTACACTCCACCAAGCTGAATACTTTCTCTATCATCCCCCTCAGTGGTGGTACACATATATTCTGTCTTAGATCTACTTATTCTCATTCCTCTGTGCTCCAGTACTTGTCTCCACCTTTCCAATTTCACTTCCAGATCTTCCATGCTCTCTGCGCAAAGAAAAATATAATTCGCATACAATATGTTCCATGGTATTGGTACTGTCTCCCTTACTTCCTCTATTATAACATCCATCACTATGTTAAAGATAAATGGGCTCAGAGCCGACCCTTGGTGTAATCCTACTCTCACCTCAAAACCCTCTGTCTCCCCACTCTGCTCCTCACTCTGGTAAATACATTCCGGTCCATCTCTTGTATCAATCGCACGTACTTCTCTGGCACCATCTTCTCCCTCAGACTCCTCCATACCTCTTGTCTCAGGACTCGGTCATAAGCCTTTTCAAGGTCAATGAATACCATATGTAGTTCCCTTTGCCTTTCCCCGAATTTTTCCATTAGTTGCCTCAGACAAAATATACCATCTGTTGTTCCCCTTCCCTTCATAAATCCCATCTGCTCTTTACCTATTTGTACTTCTTCTCTCAGTCTAGCATCTATCATCCTTGCCAGTATCTTCAGAGTATGGGACATCAATTTAATGCCCTTATAATTACCACACTCTTGGACATCACCTTTTCCTTTAAAAATTGGGATCAATATACTCCCACGCCAATCATTTGGTATCTTTTCCTGTTCAAGGATCTTTATCATAAGATCGTACGGTATATCCAATCCTTCATCTCCTAATGCTTTCCCTGCCTCCACCGGAATCATGTCTGGTCCGGTTGTCTTCACATTCTTCATCTTCTTCAGTGTATTTAGTACCTCTTGCCTAGAAAATCTCATTACCATGCCAATGTTCACTTGCCTATCCTCTCTTATTAGTCTATTATTTTCTTCATTTAACAACTGTTCGAAATATTTTTTCCATCTCTTCACAATCTCTTCCTTCTTTCTAAGTAGTACACCATCTTGATCTTTTATTTGTTTGATATGTGTAATATCTTTGGTGCTCTTATATCTAGCCGTTGATAGCTTGATCATCTTCTTTAATCCTTCCTTTGTCCCCAGCTCATTATACACAACATCATACGACTTTGCTTTAGCTTGGGCTACCACCTTTTTCCCCACAGTGTTTTTCTCTCTGAACCTATCTCTGTCTTCCACTAACTGTGACTCTTCCAATCTTTTCTTTGCCTCCTTCTTATCTTTTACTACTTTCTCAATGTCTTCATCCCACCACCAACTCTCCTTTTCTTCCCATATGTTACTAGATGTCTCTCCTAGCAGCTCCTTTCCATGCCTTCCTATTACTGCTGCATTTCGTGCCCACCATTCTTGAACATCTTTAATCCCTATATCAATATCCTCCAAAACACTCCTCTTAAACTCTCTCTTCTTACCTCCTTCCTTCTCTAATTTGTACCATTTAAATTTCCTTATCCCTTTAGCTTTGGTTTGTCTTTCCCTTTTTAACTTCAAATCCATACATAGCAGTCTGTGCTGGGGGGCTACATGGTCGCCTGGAATAACTTTGCAGTTCTTGACCTCCACCAGCTTTATCCTTTTATACAAGAAGTAGTCTATCTGGGAGAATCTTTCGCCACTCCTATGTGTTATTAGGTGTTCCCTTTTCTTCTTAAAAAATGTGTTTACTATTCTTCTTAAAGAATGTGTTTACTATTGACACAGCAAAGTCCACTACATTCTCTCCTTCTGGGTTTCTCTCCCCAGTTCCATGGCCCCCATGTACCCGACCAATCGCCCCATTTTCACTTCCGACATGGCCATTCAAATCTGCCCCAACTATGACCCTCTCATGTTCTTCCAGTTCTTGCATTATTCCATCCATGTCTCTCCTGAAATTTCCCTTCTTTTCTTCTGTGCAACCAACTTGTGGTGCATATGCACTTATAATATTCAGAATCTCTCCTCCATAACATATCTTCAATCTGATGATACGGTCATTCTTTCTATGCACTTCTATCACTGAATTCTTCAGTTCACTAGACAGTACGATGCCAACTCCAATTCTACCTTGTTTATTTGCTCCACTATAGTATAGCTTATATCCATCACCCAACTCTTTAGCTTTATCTCCTTTTCATCGGGTTTCTTGCACACACATAACATCTACTTTCTTTTCTCTCATCAAGTCAGCCAATTCTCTACCTCTTCCAGTCATGGACCCAATATTAAGCTGACATACTCTTTAGCTGCACCCGCTCCTGATGCAGTAGCCCTCACCTTGCCACAGAGTTAGGGCGATGGCTCTGTGCGTCGTTTACGGAGTACGACCTATATATATATATATATATATATATATACATATATATATATATATATATATATATATATATATATATATATATATATATATATATATATATATATAATGCCTCTGAAACATTCAAAGAACCAACACCTTGGGGACCCTTACTGCCCAAGATTAACTTTATAAGCCTCTCTGCAAGAAGTGCAACTTAAACTCCATAACAATTATCACAAGCAGCACAAAATGCAATTGAAAGAACATCAACGCCCATGATTGATCAGCTGATCTCTGCACACAGCAATAGCGGTTTTTGCTGCCTTATTTAAAGGAACACAGGAGACTTTCTGACTATGCCTTAACCCTTCAAACAAATAATAACCGTAGAACACCTCAAGAAATACAAATATTTTCATCGATTTCAAAGACACTATTCAAGCCAAAATAATAATAATAATAACAATAACAACAACAACAAATAATAATAATACTAATAATGATAATAATAATAATAATAATAGTAATAATAATAATATTAATAATAATAATATATACTGAAATACAACCTTCATAAGAACAGTTTTTATAGAAAACAATGGGGGAGTCATGTAATAAACATGGTATTCGTCAAATTGAATGTATTATATAAAATGCGGTACAGTGCTCAGGAGGCTTCTGCTCCTCTCTCTCTCTCCCCTTCTCCTCTCTTCTTGTAACGTTTCGTAAACGTTGCAAGCAGAAGAGAGCAGAGAGAGAGAGAGAGAGAGAGAGAGAGAGAGAGAGAGAGAGAGAGAGAGAGAGAGAGGAGCAGACGTCCAGTTTGGACTGCATTTTGTATAATACATTCAATATGACAAATACCACTTTTTTGACATGAATCCCTCATTTGGCTCCTTAATAGACAATTTGGGTACAGAAGAAAAGTCAGGTTTTCATTGGCTGGCGGCCAGGTGTTGCTCGAGCCGTGCCAATCTCCTCAGGTGGGTGTTGTCACTGAGAGCCGCGTTTTCATTGGCTACGCCCGTGGTGACGTCATTCGTGGTATTACCAGTATCTTCATCAGTGTTGATCCCTTCTTTGGTTGGCTCTGGTGTTATCCTCTGGAGGGGGGACTGGGCCTTCCTCTCACAGGTAGGCAGCAGGAAGGGTTCTTGAGTCGTATTCAGGATAGATTTCCATTCCAAGATGAATAACGTTTCAAGGAGGCGTAGGCGTCGCTGATCAGGGGCTCTTCCGATTATTTTGGTGTTTCTGACGATGTCCTCTCGCTCGACGTGATTTTGGTGGGCGGTGAGGCATGGTGTTTGATGGCACCGTTCTGTACATGGCATGAGATCCTCTTAGACAGTCGTAACGTCGCCATACCGGTACAGATTCCATGACATCCTTAGATAGGGCAATGTGTACTGGTAGACGATGTTATTTTGCTTCAAGTAGTCTCCTGCAGGAGGGGCGGGGTTATTCATCATAACCAGGTCTCTTGTCCTGCGGTTCTTACAATATATTACCGGGGAGAGCTTCTTCCCTTCTCGTTCACGATCTGTCTAATACAACTCTCTTCGTCCTTATATCCATGGTGCATGAAGGATTCTCCTTATTCTCTTGTCCGCCATGTACCATTCGTGTAAGGCTTTCTTGATCACCCTGCTGATCATTTTGTTCGGGTAGCCGTTGTTAACTAGCATTTGTGATACTCGAACTAATTCTGTGTGTGTCCTGCCACGATGAACAGTGCGTAAGGGCTCTCCTGACTAAGGCCCTGATTATGGTCGATTTTGTATATACAGTAGTGGTCATCTTCGGGGTCGTCTTCGTGATTAGAACATCAAGGAAGGGGAGCCAGTCGTCTCTGCTTAAAAGTATGCTGTTGTTCAGAAACTGCTGGCGAAGGGCTTCGACCTCTTCTTCGGAGTCAGCTTGAATGAACATATCGTCGATGTATCTGTCGTACGTCCGTGGACGTCTGTGCTGCGAAAGACCCTCTCTTCGACAGTAACCATAAAAAAATTAGTTAAGAGGGCGCCCAGGGGTCGGTGCTTTCTCTGAAGGCTACTCTGAAGAGGTTCTCTCCTTCAGTGATTTTGTCATGCCCTTTGTAAATGTTGTGCATGATGAGTGACGTGTTTGCTAGCCTTATGAGGGCACTTAGTGACTCAATTCCCTGACCGCAGTCTGTTTCTTATTTTTAGGAGGGAATTGTTGCTTTTATTAAGGTGATTAGCCCTGTGTTTGCATCTGTATGTGGGGTTTTGTACACTGACCATCACCACTGAAAGGAGGAACTAGAATCTTTCAAAAGGACTCGTTATAATTCCAGACCCTAATACTAAGCGTATCAAATTCGCCCCCGGTGGGAGCTAACTGGAGCTGTAAACAACAACAACCGATCATTTCGTCCCTTATCAACTACGTTGATACCTAACAATTTTCTGTATTCGTCAGTTATCATATCACAGTAAAACCAAATGATCATGGGCATGTAGTACGTTTTAGACGTTGCCAGTTTTCCCAGAGCTGATTCATGAAACCTTGGCCTTAGTTTGGATGCCGTCTAGGTCTAAGAAAGAAAACAGCTTGACACTTGTTCTGCGCATTTAACCGTGAAGACGTAAACTGAACTGAATTATTAAGGATTGAAATAATTTAGCAAACTGCTTTGATCAAAAGGTTTGGGAAGAGGATCTAGTTTCTAATCGCCTAAATAAATGATGCTAATGCCCAATATCTAGCCCAGACTCACTGATGAAAATAGATGATACAATAAAAAAAAAATAATAAATAAATAAACTGTTATTGGCTCCTCAAGTGATGGCAGATTAACTCGGCCATGTCCGGGAACGGCCTCTTTCTTCTGGACAGCCCGGGGGAGGGACAATAAGGGTTTTATGACCGGATTAAGGAACCTCGCACTGAGGAATGCAGATTATCTGTAGTCAAATTATAAGTCAGGAAGAAGTTTGGAAACGTAGCTAAGGATACCTAATTGTGTACAGTGTTTCTGTGTGCACTATGAATCTACTTATATCTATAAATATACACTCATACATACTCATCTACGTATATCTTGTTCTTCTTATAGTGCTGTTAGAATTCTCTTACGTTATCAATTATCATTGCCAAAATTGTTAGGTTCGAATTACTGTATATGGCATCAGTGTTCAAAGGAGGGTAAAGTACAATACAAAGAAAACAGTTCTCCCTCTCTCTCTCTCTCTCTCTCTCTCTCTCTCTCTCTCTCTCTCTCTCTCTCTCTCTCTCTCTCTACACGACTAAAGGATAATTTGATTAAGAAAGTGGTAATACAGATAAATGCTATCATCTGTTTTTTTATAGATTTTCTTTTATCGATGTAATGAAATTCCACCGTTGTCAAGTACGAAATCTTAGGACCGGAAATTGCTGGCAACCCGTTCACAATCATTATACATATATCTTACTTTATTGTTTTTAGCTTGTAAGCCTTCTGTTTTCGTCTTCATCATTCTCATTGTCGGATGAATTTTTTGCAATGCCTCCTGTGTAAGAATTTTGTACATAACTCTCGTTTAGAATATGGTACCTGTGTATTGCTTCATGCATTAAAGTTTGTGCGTTCTATATCAGACCTTTAGTTCTGTAACGTTCCAGTATATTTTTTTAGGTTTCAGTCGGAATAATGTCAATAAACTGCAAATACATACTTATTGTTTTACATTTGCGCTAGTGCTGGAAAAGAAAAACAGAGAAGAAACTAACTCACGAACGATACAAAGTTGGATCAGATAGGATTATAGCCTTTTTACCACCTGCGTCGAAAGACCAAAATTCCGTGTAAGTGAACGAACCAGTCCATCAGCGTTTTGTCCCGCTACACAGCGATGTCGCAGAGTGATTGACAAATTCCCGCATTAGATATTAAAAAAAGTAAGAACATTTCGATATAAGGGGGTTCGGGAGGAAGTGGTTTTATTTGGATATGGTCAACAACACTTCCTTGAACGTAGAGAAAAATGAATCGTATATATACGTACTAAACGCCACGGTCAAAACATCGGCTCCACGTATATATACATATTAAACGGCTCAGGGAGCGTTAGCGCGCTACTTATATATACGTACTAAACGGTTAAAGTGTTAATTAAGGCGAGGAGATACAAAAACAAAAGACAAATTTTCAGTATCATTTTGCGGACGTTTTTGTAAGGGCAAATACGTGCCATGGACCATTAAATATAGTAACAGTCAGCATACATCAGCAAGAGAAATACGCGATAGTATGCTTACCGTTCACTGAACTGCAGCCTAACTTTTTCTCCAACTTAAAATTTTTCCACTCTCCATCGAGCGCCTGCCACTTCAGGTCTTGAGTAAATGAAACAAGGCGGACAAACACCGTAGACTCTTTTCTCTTCGTAACTTTTTCTCGTACGATAAACTGGGACCTGAGGGTTCAACAGCTATCATCCTTGAATGTTAAAAATTTCCTTTTTTTATATTGATGCCTTATTCATTACCTCATCATGGCTTATGGGTTGCTTTATGAATAAGAACCTGTGCTGACATAAGGCCAGTTTAATCTCTAATAACAATAAAAATGCCTCAATGCTGTTATTTGGAACTACTTGAAAATGAAGAGGTGCTTAATGTTTCCGAAACGTGCTGCAGCTTCCAGACATTATCTCAACTATGACTCCCAGTGTGGCTAAAGGATATTGAGATATTATTATAATAATGGATGCATCATACAGCAGCGACTAAATACACGGTGAAATAGCTGCAACGATTTAATGTTTAACAGTTTGCCCTTTATAATATAATTTACAGAATCCTTTAATTTTAAAACTTACTAAATACTCTCCGCAAAGAGAAAATTCAATTATAGAGAATAGGAAAACCTTAAAAAAGAATGCTTACTTAGCTGCAGTGTTTATTTAAGCTATTTTTTGTTGATAATCTCAGGAAACCATGCTTAATCTATATACTTCATTAAAGCTAGCTTGGAAGTTATGATTCATTAAAGAATATGGTATGTTGGTAATTGAAAATAAAATCAGTCATTTAATTCATAGAAATACACTGTTATCTGAATATAAAATCATTCAGATTTTGGGTTTAGAACAATGATTTTTTTTTCGTAAAATTTTAAATATTCTGTGATATTCTATTTACTTAAAAAAAGGGATCATTGCTTTCGAGGTAACGAATTATCGTCATATAGAAGATTTAGAATTGTCTAGTAATAGAGAAATCTATACCAAAGAGCTGACCAATTACAAGAAATTAAAGAAATAAAAAAGATATTTCAAGAATGGGGTCCAGTAATTAGCGAACAACTGTTAAAAGTAGAGGAGTCAATTATTATTATTTGAATTTATATATTATTTTTTCTATTTTCCTTACAATTCGCTTCTCAGGCCTTAGCGATGTTTCTGAGTAACTGGACAATATTCATATTGGGAATTTTAAGAAATTATAAATGCTGAAGGTAATCTTTTATTTTAATTAGAACAGGATCTCAGGATCCTTGTTTGACCTGGACCTAAGATCCTGTTCTAATAAAAATAAAAGATTACCTTCAGTATTTATAATTTTTTCTAAAATTCCCAATATGAATATTTGCCTGTTACTCAGAAACATCGCTGAGCCTGAGAAGCGAATTGTAATGAAAATTGGAAAAGCAGTTTATAAAATCAACTGGCTTAATTTTGTTATCTTTTTAACAGTATTATTATTATTATTATTATTATTATTATTATTATTATTATTATTATTATTATTATTATTATTATTATTATTCTTATTATTATTATAACTGTTCTCAGGAGGCATATTCTTAAACCTTTTCAGATGCAATCTTAATTAGGAAGCTAGAATTGTATGTTAATGATTTTTAACACGTAAATAATACGTATCGGAGAATTCTGCAACTTCTGATTCCACGATGGACTAGCATAACGTGAATTTCTCATTATGCAACGGATGAACAGAGCAGTATGAAGTTTAAGGATACATCAAATCCCTCCAGAGAACACACAACTGAAACGTTGATTATTCAGTTGATTATGCAACCTATTGGCCTTGTAATTATCTTCCCTCGGCACAGCGGAGTGGTAATAATACATATCTGTTGACTATTTGCACTACCTACCGGAGATACACTTAACTTTTCATAATTAAATTGGATGTCCATTACGGATGACTCGTGTCATAAGTTAATGTGGTATTTCGAAACCGGAGATGAGGTTATTCGCTGAATATTCCAAGGGGCTTCTAATTCTGCACTTCTAAGATTTGTGCAGTTAACCATGCTTGAAAAAAATTAAATGGTTTTCATGAAAATTACGTTTTCAAAATACGCTGTCAATTTTCTTAATAATCCTATATGACTGATTCACTTAAAAAATAAATAAATAGATAGAGAGAATCCAGAAGTAACCGAATATTAAAAAATTAAGGCTTCAGAAGAGAAGCTCGAAATGTAAGGTATACACTAAACAAAAATTCTTTTGACACAATATGTCAGATTAATTTTCCTGCCAGCATAGGTATTACAATTTTTACTAACAAAACTATAGGGTTTGGTGTTATTAAATCTCTCAAAAATTACTAAAGTTCCTTTCTCTATTCTATAACAGTGGTAGACAGGAAATGCAGAAGTAACTGCAATACTCTAATATCTCAAATCGACCAAGGAATGGAAATCTAAAATTGAAGTTCTTGAAAGATTAGAAGAGAATTGATTTAATATTAATAAATATTATCAGGTAAAATGTGTTATAGATGGTAATTATCAAAATAAGTTTTGACTACGTGGGTGTGTTAGTTTATGAATGGAAAAGACTAGT